>NC_071394.1:102908234-103208234 GCF_022682495.2 Desmodus rotundus
GGTCGCCACGCAGAGGCCACGTTTCCCGCCCCGCTGGTGCGCGTGCGCGCAACCCTCACTAGAACGCGTATGCGCGCGTCCCCGTCTAGGACCCCCAGCTCGCGCCTCAGCTCCCTCCCCTTTCCGGGCAGGCCCGTCCCGTCAGCGAGGCAGTATGCACCGCGGCCAGCAGAGGGCGGTCTGGACCCAAGTCTGCAGCGGCGCCATTGGCGTGTGGAAAATGCCACCAGATGGCGGGTTAGGATTGCAGCTCCGTTGAAGGCGCGGCCCCCGCTCCCGAACCCCCGGCGACCACCCCGTAACAACCCCCCCACATCGGGAATAACACACCGGAGACTTTTGGGGGGAAACTAGGTCGACGGCCGGCGGCGCCCGGATGGGCAGCTGAGGTGAGTACGGGCGGCGGCGATAGCGGCGGGGGGCGGGAAAGAGGGGGAATGCGGCGGCAGCAGCGCGGGGGCTGGAGACGCCGATCCAAAATGGAGGCCGGGAGAGAGCGAGGGAGCGCGAGCTGGGAGCGGGCGGGCCCGGCGCGGGCTCCGCGCGGGGGAGGGAGGCCGCGCGGGCCTGTGCGCGGTGCGGCGGTCACTGACCGTCCGGGCGCGCGGGGGCGGCGGCTGTGGGCGCGGCGGGCGCCTCGGAGCCCTCGTCGCTCGTCACCCATCCCGCGGGCCCCGAAAATTGTGTCCCCGCCCGCTCGAGCACTACGGCGACGGGCGCGGAAGCCTTTGTGGCGCGCTCGGGCCGGCCGCCAAGCCCGCCCTCCGCCCTCCCCCACGTCCGGACTTCGGGACTCGCCCGCGCCCAGCAAGGCCGGGCGGAGGAGGGCTGGTGCGAACGCCCTCCGCCGCCCTGCGTTTCTGCGGTGTTTTAGTGGCAGCGTCGTCACATGACAGACAACGAGCTCGCCTCAGTGGAGGGGCCTGGGGGTCGCTCGGCTGGTCGGCCAGCCCAGGGTTTTTCTTGGTGGGGTGGGGCTGGGAGCTGGCGACCGGGGGAAAGGGGGCGTCGAAGCCAGGCTTCCCGCTATCTGCTTTCCCCGCCCCCGACGGAGGCCTTCTTGTGAAACCTGTCCAGGCCGGAGTACTGCCCTGCTATTTGCCAACCCCCGAGGAGATGAGACCAATAAAAGTTGTTTTACCTCTTTTCTCGGGGAGGGGGCAGGGTGAAGAGCTGGGAAACTGGAGGGCTTGGAGTTGGAGCTGGGCCTTGACTGGGGGGTCTGAACTGGGCGCTGCTTGTATTCCGTAGGGCCTGAGAAATTCTCAGGTTTTAATATTGTCACCTCACCCCTTCTCTCCACGTGTGAAATGTTGTCGGTTCTCTTCACATTGCAGAGAATCGTGCCCCGGCAGTATAAGTCATGGGATGGTTTTGGAAGCTTATGGACTCAACAGTGCTGCGTTTGTGTTTCTGTTTGTAGGTGACTATAGTGAATTATTTGCTGTTAACTTTGGTGTAAAGACGTTACAGTTTATTCCTTCTCGTGGTTGTAACCACGAAGGACTGTATTTTTGCATCTTAGCAAATAAAGTTAGTGTTTGTTAAAGCAGTTGAATTGGCATAAAGAAAGTCGATTTGTAACTTAAGTGAAATTTGAATATAACTCCACCTTTTAGTTGTGTGTGTTTTTAAGAAAAATTGCAAATTCTGATGCTGAAGCACTTAGGGAAATATACACAACGGTTAAAATAAAAACTTGTTTATTTTATGATATACTGTGTCACTTTCTCATTTTTATAATGTATGAAGAATTCAGACTCCAAAATTTGTCCAAAGGATGAAATGTTGAAAGATCCGGAAAGGTTGTTTACGTCCTTGTGATTTTTGAGTATACTTATAACACAAAGTGTTTGCTATCTAAAGTTCTAGTACACCTACAGGTGTTTTGCTGCATTTTCAGAGTGTATTTTACATTTATTCAAGTGGTACACTAATGGTTATTTTTACAACCAACTACTTTTGAATAGAAATTTTATCCTCTTTAGTTTTGTTGTTTTGACAAAGGTAAAGGATATTTAGATAGATGTGAAATATGGAAAATTGTTAATAGGATTGCTTTCTTTGAAGACAGTAATATAATTACTGTTGATTTGAATGGCTGTTTTTTTTTTTAATGCGTTATGGGACCTGTAGTGTAGGGGGGAGCACAGGACTGAAGTTACTTTAAACATTCCCTAGGTGTTTGATTTTTGGGATGTCATTCTTGAGCTTTATTTTCCTCATCACTAAAATGAAGGTAGTAATATAGTAGTTGGCTTACAAGATGTGTGTGAAAATCTCTTAATTGCTAAAACTTCAACATTTTATACAGTTTTAATCTTTTTTTCTTGATTGTGGATCTGTATAATTAGTGCTTTGAGAAGGTATAATACACTATGGGGGAAAAGATAAAAGGTCCCCCCACCCCCTCTTTATTTTCTTTGCTGCTTTGTCCTTTGTTGAGGGAGAGTATTAGTTTCCTTTTAATGTGTAGCAAAGTACCATAAATTTGGCAGCTTAAACAACACCTCTTTATTATCTTACAGTTTCTGTATGTCAGAAATCTGGGTACTTTTTTAAACCTGGCTCTCAGGTCAGCATTTCACCAGGCTGAAATCAAGATGTCAACTGTGGCTGCAGTTCTCATCTGAGGCTTAAGGTCTTCTTCCAAGCTCACTACTTGTTGGCAGAATTAATTTCCTTGTGGCTGTATGACTGAAGATTTTTTTTGCCAGTTCTTGGTCAGGGAGCATTCTCAGGTCCTTACTACATATCCAAACAGGCAGTTACAACGTGGCTATTTGCTTTCATCTAGGCAAGCTGGACCAATCTCTGACTTCCTCTGTCTCACACCTCGAGACTCCCCCCACCCCTTTAAAGCCTCTTTTCAAAGCTTATCTGATTAGGTCAGGCCCACCCAGGATAATATTTTTGGTGAACTCAACTGATTAGGGATTTTAAATATAAATGCAGAAATCTGTTTTTGTATCTAACAGTCGAAGTTATATCCCAAGATCTCTCCCACACTCAAGGGGAGGGTATTAGACAGGGATGTGAGGCATTGAGGTTCTTAGTATTTTGCCTGCCACGGGGAAAGTAGTATCTTCACATTTGCCTTTAGAATCTGGACATATGAGGAGATCACATAGGCAGAACTGTAATTCCACTTGATAAGTTTACTTATACTTATTTTGTCTTTTCTTCACACTTTTTCTTCTCCCATATTTCCTGCTACCTCAGTTTAAGTGTCTCCATCTATAAAGCGTTTTACTGCATTTAAAGGAACTAAAATTAAAATTAAAAAATTAAAAAAGGCAGGCAGTGGAAGATATTATGCAATCTTATTATTACTTGATACTTGTTATTCTACCCATTTTAGAGAAGAGACTGAGTCTCAGAGAAGTTAAAGAGTAAGTCATTAGTCTTATTTAGAGACAGGTAGATCACATAGTCATTGGACCAGACAGTTGCTGTGGTGTGATTGGTACAGCAACTTGTGAGGAGGAAATTCTTATGGAAATGAATAGTTATTTGAAAATGGCAAAGTAGAGATATTGGTAGAACAAAGAAGGTAACGGAAGTTTGGTCATGGTATGTGGGATGGTTTAACAGTCTGTCAACATAAGAAACGTCCAAACCTGTAGTGAATTTTTAGGAGTTTATTTGAGCCAAACTGACAACAATGCTGGGAAGCAAGATCTCATGCTCCAGAGAATGACTTGCAATTTTTCTTATACATTTGGAATTTTGGAGGGAACATAAGGAAGATTACATGAAAGTTGGAGAAAGCAAGACCAAGCCTAGTGTTGAATTACGGGATACTTCTTACCAAGATTATGTGCTCTCCTGAGGGTGGTTATGCTTCTCAAGGATCTGGAGAAGAGGCATTTCAGTGGTGTGTTAATCGTAGATGCACCAAAACAACAGGGCTTCTTGCTTAAGGCAAAGATGTCCTTTTACTAGGGAAGTTACAAATCTGAGCCATGATTACCACCCTGACCTTCTCAGTTAGGAATCTATAATCAGATCTCCTTGCGATGTTACTTTCAGTTAGATTTATTATAGAGCCCCCCTTTTGTCCACAACCTCAAGAAGCAAAATATTTCAAGGGGAGGCATTTAGGACAGTTTTATTTGGTTGGCTAAAAAGTGTGTTTGCTTTTTTTCCCATAAGATGGCTTTAGTAGCGCTTAGTTGTCTTGAACTTCATTCAAAACAATTTTGTTAAGATTGTCCTGTGACAGCTGTCATGTCAGCGTGCATTAAAAAACCCCCCATCAAAATTGGTGATTTTTGTGTAGCCATTTTAATATTGAAGATGGAAGAAAATATGCAACATCGTTTGGCATATTACGCTTTATTATTTTAAGAAAGGCAAAAATGCAATTGAAATGCAAAAAAAGATTTGTGCAGGGTATGGAGGAGGTACTGTGGTCAAAGGTGTCAAAAGTGGTTTGCAAAGTTGGATGCTGGAGATTTCTCACTGGACAATGCTTCATGGTTGGGTAGACCAGTTGAAGGTGATAGCGATCAAATCGAGACATTAATTGAGAACAATCAATGTTGTACCACCCGGGAGATAGCCGACAAACTCAAAATATCCAAATCAATAAAGTTATTAGTGAAAATGAAGAATGTGTCTTTTATTTTATGGAAAAAAACCCAGATTTTTTGGCCAACCCAATAGTAAAAGGTATCAAGCTTTAAAGAATATAGTCAGGAGTTAAAACTGTTGGGGAGATACAGCTTAATTTCTTAATAGGTGATACAGTAGGGGCTTGGTAAATCTTTGTTAGTGGAATAAAAATATACTCGTAAATCTTTGGAATTTAGGTGATTCTTGCTACTCTGATGTTCTGTAGGGAAAATTAGTCAAAGACCTAAACTGCCCTTGCATAAGCCCCAGAAAGAGATGATGATTCTTGAGGTGAAGTTAGGGTTGTGTCTACACAGAGTAGGAGGTATCAGTTATCTGTCATTTTGATAGTTAAAGAGGCTAGGATCCCAGCTTCCTATCTTTCACCACTGACAGAAGCCTTGTCTAATTGAGAAATGTGGTTCTTATTAAGTGAGCTTTAAGTAGGTCATAGTTAGTCCAGTTGGTTTTACAGAGTATTTCTCCATGTAATACATTCCTTCCTTATTGCTTTTCTCAGGTTTTTTCCTCCTCTTCTAATTCTGTTCTTGCCACTTAGTGTTTGAAGGACATCTCATGTTCTACCTTCTTTATAAAATACATTCTTTTGTGCTGTAGGCCTAAATGATGCCCCAGTTAGTGGCCCAAATGTCTCTAAGGAGTTTTGTTGTAATTAAAAAACTGTACTAATGGCTTTTAACTTGCTAGAAGCCCAGTTAAAAAAAAAATTTTACATTATGACTCAGTACAAACACACAATGAGAATAAGTTCCATGAAACAACATTTTATGCAGTGCACTCTGGTATTCTTTTTTTTTTTTTTTAATGAAGAATGCTGGTTGCAACTTGCCTAAAAGATAACCATGATCCACATTTGGAAAAGCACTAAATTATACTCTCATTGGTAATTAGAAGAGTACAAAGTAAAACCATAAATCCTGATATCTAGTGTTGGTGAGAATGTGGAGAATATAAATTGATAGTCATTTTGTAAATGTATTTGTTTTATCTAGTAAATTGAAGTATAGGTACCTTAAATCTAGCAGTTATACTCCTGCCTACATTCCTATAAGAGAAATTCTTGTACTTATATGTCAGGATGTAAATAAAAATGTTTATAATATCCTTGTTTGCAGTAGCCAACATTTAGAAACAAAGTGTCCATCAGTGGTAGAATAGATAAATAAATGATAGTTTTAAAAGGTTAAAATAATATTTTTTAAAAAGTTAAAATAATCTTGATTCCTAAAATAATGTAGGATAACCTCACTTGGTGACAGTGCATTATCCTTTTTATATTTAATCTTTTGTTAGGAATTTTGGGATATTTCTTCATGAGAGATACTGTATTGTATTTTTTTTGGTTATAATGTCTTTCAGGCTTTAGTATTAGGATTATGATGGTTTCATAAGTTGAGAGGTGTTCCATCTATTTATTGAGTTTGTGCAATACTGACATTAATTCTTTCTGGAATGTTTGCTGGAATTCACCAGTGATACCATTTGGACTTGGAATTTTCTTTGTGTGAGGTTTTTTGGTAACATTCAGTTTTTTTAGTAGACACAGGGGCTATTCAGATTTTGTTTCATTTTACATCAGTTTTGGTAAGTTATTTCCTTGTTAGCCTCCTAATGTCTGTAGGATCTATAGTGATATTTCCTCTTTAATTTTTGGTGGTATTTATGTTCTTTCTTTTTTTCTCTATCAGTTTAATTCATGTTTATCAATTTTGACATTTTCAAATAATAACATTGTCAGTTTTCTCCCTTGTCCTTTATTTCATTTATTTTTGTTATTTATAATTTTTTCTTACACATACTTTGCTCTTTTTCTAGCTTCTTAAAGTGGAACCTAGGTCATAGAGTTCAGACATTCCTCTCCCTACCCCTGCTCTTCTCCCCTCCCCTCTGCCCTGCCATCTCCCCTCCCCCTGCCTTGTATATATTATACAGTTTGCATAATACATCTTTTTCCATCCTTAAAACTCTTGTTCTTTATATTTAAGATGCAACTCTTTTAAGATTGCATATAGTTGAGTTCTGCTTTTTTTCCCTCTTGGCAATATTAAATTGGAACCTCTTTTAATTATAATAAGTGTTGATTATGTGCTAATGCCTAGCAAATTCTGTGAAGGGTCTGAGATTATACCCCACTTGCAGGCTAGCAAGTGTCAACTGATGGTCAATGGATGGTCTTTGGAGCCAATTCAAGGCCAACAGGAATCCCTAATTTGTGGTGTGGTGAGGAAGGAAACTTTATTCAGTGCAAAACAGCTCAATTGTGATACAGCACAGTAGTGAGGCAGCCCTGGGGCCAGGCTTCACTCCAGCTGGACAGCTGTGCTCTGCTCCTTGCTGATTTGCTTTGCACTGTGCTGGTCTGTTCTGCTATGCTTTGGTGTTCTCCCATCTGTGCCAGTTTGTTCTGGCCTGCAGTGGACTGCTTTGTTCTATTCTAGTGCAACATCTTGATTATTTTAGCTTAGCCTGGAGATGCACTTTTTGGTTTTGATGGAGAAGTAAAGTGTGCTCACAGAGCCAGAGGGGAGTTGGCTTATATAGACAGAAGTCCCTGCTCTTGATCTCTGATTGGCCTGTCCTCACGCAAATGAGGACTCTGAAAGGCACTGTCCTGATTGGTCCTAATAGAGTGGCTCTGGTTGGTCAAAGCTGCACAGCACTGATTGGCTGGGGTAAGCCTTAGTCCTGTTCCTTGAAATAGTATTCTGGGAACTCTTATAAGGGCTGGATCAGATGGCAGACACACAATGAAGGCAGGCAGCTCAGTGTAGGGCTTCTCCCTGAAGTGCAGTTTGCATGAGAGGCCTACTGTAGAAATGGCTGCTAGGCTCTGTCTTTTTAAAAAATTTGAGTCCAGTTAGTCATCTGGAGCCATTCTTAGTAGGTGTCATCTAAGGATTCACACAAGTTATCCTGTCACAGTTTTATTGGATGTTAGTACTCTATGGTCAGAGAGGAAGAACAATGTATTATTACAGTACAGTCGCCACAGTATCAGCATTTGTGTGAGATCTATGAGCCCCACTTTGCACAGGTTGTGTGAAGATGTGACACCTACACATTAACTGAGTGGGCTGTGTTTTAGGAGAGGAATCCCAAGCTTGGGGAAACTTGAATCTTTATAATGGGTAGTAAGCATGCCTCCTCTTTTCTTTCAGAGTGATGCCTGATTATATCAGGTTATTGTTTTTATATCAGGTTATTGTTTTTCCTATCTCATTTAGAGCACTGAGAGGTAGGCTTCTTCTGTTCTCTAGGAGAGATAGTATGAAGTAACAAATGTGCAGAAATTTTTGTGACAGTGAACAATATGAAAGCTAAAGAACATCTTAAGCTGTGTTCTACTTTATTGTTAAATCCAACATTAACTTGGGAAGAAAGTGCCTTCTAGTGTGTACCTTGTATGGCTAGGAATAATTTAAAAGTTTATGCTCACAGATGAAAGAAGCACTGTCACATGGTAAGTGGCTAAGAATGCCATTATCCATTGTGCAAGAGAGTTCCTGACATTTGAATCATACTGCCTGTTTAAAATTCTAACTTACCCCCTCCCAGGTATGTAGACGTGGGCAAATTTTTTAACCTCTCTAAACCTGTTTTCTCATCTGTAATACGGGGATAATAAAAGCGTGCCTCTGTTATGGATTACTGTAGAGGTTAAAAAGGTAGCTTTTAAGTATTAGACTGTATTACATGTTACATAAATCCAAAGGGCATTAATTTTATATTTAAAAGGTAAATAAAATTACAATCTAAATAAATGATGAGGTTACTTTCCAGAAGTCAAGAATTTTAATTATGGTATCGGTAATTGGTTTTTATCTGCACATAGAACTAGCAGATAAAAACTTTATTAATGAGAATGGTCAGAGAATGTTGTACTCTTGTTAGTTGAGAGATGAGGGTTATGACCAGTGTTTTTTCTGCTTATTATTAAATATATTTCAAATATCAGGCCCTTTTTCTTTCCTCAGAAAGTATCAAATTCTAGAAAGGCAGTGTAATGCTTTCTTTGTAATTGAGAAAGTTTGATGGTTGTATCAGGATTATTGCTTGATTTTTTTATTATTTATAATTGACTTGATGATTATTTGATTTTTTTTGCATATATAATTTTGCAAAGAGACCAGGAATGAATCTTTATTTACCAAGAGCAAAACATATCTTGAACGTTACCTCTTTGAGTTAGTTACTAGACAAAATAAGATGGTAGATGATTGCTTTTTTTTTCCTCATAAAAATGGGATACAAAGAACAAAACCCTGGTTAACCTAAGAATGTTTTTTCAGTTATGATTTAAAATCTTTTTAGAAATGTGAAGGCAGCATGATGTAGGAGAGAGAAAACTAGGGCCAGAGACTTGAGTTTTAATTACAGCTCTAGTACTACCTCTTTGTCTTTGAGTTACTACTTTTTCGGGCCTTTGTTTCTTCATGGTAAAATTAGTGCCTTGGACCTTGTTTCAAAGATTCTTTTAAATTTTTTAGTACCTGTTGAAATAATTAGGAAATCAGCTCTGAATACATAATGTAGAATGTTTGATTTGAAAGGCTTTAGTTTGGAAAAACCTAATTGTGTTATCAGCAGGCTTCTTTGGCCTCCTTGTCTCTCAACTGGTTATTAAAATAATTCATGCTTTCCCCTAGCTGATAAGTGTACAGACCGATTACATTAATAATTAGATAGTATGCAGGGGTGTCCAACCTTTTGGCATCTCTGTGCCACACTGGAAGAAGAAGAGTTGTCTTGGGCCACACGTTAAATACATTGCGACATTTAATCACAAAAAAATCTCACAGTGTTTTAAGTGAATTTACGATTTTGTGTTGGGCTGCATTCCTAGCCATCCTGGGCTGCATGTGGCCCATGGGCCACAATTTGGACACCCCCTGATAGTTTTTGGTGTCAGCTTTGTGTATGTGTTTACTTCTGTATTTGATGAGAGATAGATTAGCAAATGCTTTCATATAGTTTTATTCAATGTGAGTTACTCAAACATTTATTGAACATTTACAATGAGCCATAAACTAGGTACAAAGACATTAAAGCACAGTTTTGTCTTTCTGATGCACAGAGAAAGCAATTTACGATACAAAACTTAGGTGATATTTTCTTTAAAAATCCTTTTCTGATGGACGCTTTCTCAAATCCAGGTTTGGTCTGAGCGCTCTTCCTTTCTGTTTTGGTGGTATGCTGTGAAAGGGCTGCCATGACTGATTGTGAAATTGGTGCTCGGCATAAAGGTGCTTGACCAAGGGAGTTGGTGGAGGCTGAAATCCAGATTTTAGTCTGCTTGACAAACTGTTCATTTGCTTTTTTACCCGTTTCTAATTAACCTGCCCAAAGGAGGCCTTTTCCCCTAATTCTTAAAAAGAATAAAAAGAATTTGTGTATGCTAGCAGATAACTACCCTGCGCGTTAGTGTACATTAAGAACATTTTATAGTGTGTTTTTTTGTATCCAAGTTTTATGCTAGGTAACAAATGTCTTGGTGGTTTGTTGAAGTGAGTAAATGCTTCCTGAAATTGAATTCTTACGTAATTTTGAAAGAAAAGTATAAGCTAGGCAAGAGTGTGGTAATGGAGATGGGAATGGCATTTCAGGTAATTGCAAAGGGACAGGTTTGTGATCTAATGGTGCCCATTGGTTCCTCAAGCTGTGGTCTTTGCACCAGCATTGTCAGCATTACCTGGGAATTTGTTAGAATTCAAGTATTTGTACCTAAGATTAGCAATTTGTGTTTCAGGAGGTTCTTCAGGTGATTCTGATGCAGGCTGAAGTTGGAGAACCACTACTATAGCCCACTTCTTGAGGAAGCATTAACTGAGTGTGTGTTCAGAGCATAGAGTACCTACCTTTGGAGGAGTGATTAAAATACAGAGCTGTAAGCAGTGACCAGAGTGTCTAGTGTGCCAAACTAGGTTTTGAACTTTGTCCTTAGGTCAGTGGCTGCACATTAGAATCATCTGGGAGCTTTAAAAATATACAATGATTGGGATCTATTCCGGAAAACTGGTATCAAATCTCTGAGTTTCTGATGCACAGTGAAGGTCATTGAACTATATAATTGCAAACTTGGTTACTAATGATTGTGTACACATTTATTGAGAATACTTCAAATATTATGTCAAATATCATGGTAATAATTAAATAACAGTAATTTTATGTAGGTATTATTCCCATTTCACAAATGAGAGAGTAAGTTCCTACCTAGGAAGTGGTGGGTTTGAGTATAGATTTTTGTGACTACAGTGTAGTCTTTTAAGCAATCTTTTTTTTTAAACCTAGGGTTCATGAATTTAGATGGAAAAGCAATCATATGTTTATTTCACTAACTGCTAAGTGAGATTTAGCATTTGGTTTGATTTTTGAATATAGGCAATGAATCACAGTTGTGTAAGAAATACCTTTGACTTTGTTACCAATAGAAATCAGAAATCCTTTCATATTACAGATGTTGTAGACCTTATTTACTGTGTTAATATACTGCGAAGTATATATATGTGTGTGTATATATATATATAACTATCATAAGTTTGCTTTGTTAATACGTTGATAATTGTGTTTGAATGTAATTCATTTTCTAATCATGGTATCATGTGCTGAGGAAGAGAGGTTAGTAGTGTAGGGTAGAAAGGGAATTAAAAAATCCATTTGTTTGATTATTTCTCAGAATATACACAGTTTTTTTTCATTCCCCAGCCCCCTTTCATTTGACTTGTTAAATAGGACTGAATTCCAAGTTTTTTGTTACACATCAAATTGTAGATCAAAAAGTACTTTGGATTTAGAGTGGGTTTTTTTTCCCCAAGCATTTCCAAAAAGAATTAGAGATGATGATATACATTATCTCACCAGGCATTTTTACTGTTCAATGGAACTTTCTGCAAAGATGGAAATATTTTGTATGTGTGCTGTCTGGTATGGTAGTGATTAACCATAGTGATGCAAAGAAACAATATAATAGCTGATAGTACTTCCACATACCACATACTGTTTTAAGCATTTTACATATGTTAACTGAGATAATTACAATAACCCTATATGATGGGTACCATTGTTATGAGATGTGGGTACTGTTATTAAGTTTCAGTTTACAAATGAGGAGAGTCAGGCACAGAGAAGGTAAGTGATTTACAAAGGTCACATAGTAATTAGCAGAACTGAGATTCAGACCCTGGCTTCCCTTATGTTCCCTTTGTAATGTACTCCTTTATCACCTTCTTCAAACCCTCAAATGCATACACACAATGCTATCAGCAGGAGTAGATTAAAAGGAATATAAGACAAATCATTTTGTTCTAATTATTAACTAAAAGTTATGCAGACTTTTTAGTTTATAAATACTTTGTCCTTTGTTATTTTTTGAGTGTCATCAAAAAATAACTGGACTCAGTTTATTGTTGTATTTTCTGTAAGCAAATTTGTATTAGAGATGTAGTAGGTATTTTTGGTAACCAACACTGATATTAAACAGTAATTTAGATCTTTACCTTCAAGTTTAATTTAAAGATGGGTTCAGAAATTGAATATTAACAGAGGCATACCTTTTTTTATTGCACTTCGTTTTATTGTACTTTGCAGTATTGCGCTTTTCACAAATTGAAGGGTCGTGGCAACTCGGCATTGAACAGTCTGTTGGCATCATTTTTCCAACAGCATTTGCACAATTCATGTCTATCACATTTCGGTTAGTCTCACAATATTTCAAACTTCTTCATTATATAATCTTTGTTACGGTGATCTGTGATTAGTGATCTTCCATGTTATTGTAATTATTTTGGGGCACCATGTACCATGCCCATATGAGACAGCAATCCATAAACGTTATGTGTGTTCTGACTGCTCCGCTGACCAGCTGCTCCCCCATCTCCCTCCCTCTCCTTGGGCCTTCCTATTTCCTTAGACATACAATATTGAAATTAGGGCGATTCATAACCTTACAGTGGCCTTTTAAGTGTTGGAAGTGAAAGAAAGTCGTGCACCTCTCACTTTAATAAAGAACTGGAAATAATTAAACTTAGTGAGGAAGGCATGTTGAAAGCTGAAATATACCAAAAGGTAGGCCTCTTGCCCTCATCAGTTAGCCAGGTTGTGAATGCAAAGGAAAAGTTCTTGAAGGAAATGAAAAATGCTACTCCAGTGAACACATGAATGGTAAGAAAGCCAAATGGCCTTATTGCTGATTGGAGAAAGTGTTAGTGGTCTGGAAGATCAAACCAGTCACAATATTCCTTTTAGCCTAATTTAGATTAAGGCCCTAACTCTTTTCAATTCCACGAAGGCTGTGAGATGAGAAGAAAGTTTGAAGTTAGCAAGTTGGTTCTTGAGGTTTAAGGAAAGAAGCTGTTCCATAACGTAAAAGTGCTGATACAGAAGCTGCAACAAGTTATCCGGAAAATCTAGCCAAGATAATTAATGAAAGTAGCTATACTAAACAGATTTTCATTATAGACAAAACAGCCTTATATTGTAAGAAGATGCCATCTAGGACTTTTCATAGCTAGAGAGAAGTCAATGCTTGGCTTCAAAGGACAGGCTGATTCTCTTGTTAGGGGCTTTGTTAGGTTCTTTCTGTTCCCACCTCTGTCTTCTCTACTTCAAGGGGAAATGATCATAAAAATAGTTGGGGAATGAGGGGGGGATAGTTCTGAGATTATTATCATCGATGCCAACTGATCTAGTACTTAAGGTTTGCCAGTTACAAATTTGTTCATTTTATCTCAGTTCGATGCTGGAAATAAGGCAGACAAGGTATTTATCCTCCTATGAGAGACAATCAGTAATTAGGTAAACACATAAAATAACCATATACTGTGGTAAAATGCTTAAAGGAGAATAAGTGTGAGATGCTGTGATGGGTAATAATGGGATACATATATTAAATAGGGAAAGTCAGGAAAGACATCTTTGAAGATGTGAAATTTAAGCTGAGCCAGGCATAAAACCTGGGCAAGAATGGTCCGGGCACAAGGAAGAGCAAAGGCAACAATCTCTTTAGCAGAAATGGCTGTGATATTTTAGGAACTGAGAGATGGTCATAGTGACTGGAGGGAGCAAGATGCAAGAAGAATGTAGTGGCATCACATGAGGTTAGAGAGGTAGGCCGGAGTCTGGATTATGTAGATTATGTTAGGGTCAGCAAAAACTCTTTAGGAGTGCAGATTTTATTATAAGTAAAATGAGAAACATTTAAAAAACATTGTTCTAGCTCTTTGGTTCTCAACTGCAGGTGATTTTGCTTTCCAGGGAACATATGGCAATGTCTGCAGACATTTTAGGTTGTCACAGGTGTGGGTGATGGTGTATGCTATTGGTATTGGGGGTAGAGGTCAGGTATGCTGCTAAACATACTACAATGCACAGGACAGACTCCTGTAACAGAATTATTAGTCCAAAATGTCAGTAGTGCCAAGGTTGGGAACTTCTGCCCTATCTGTTGTGTGAATATTGGATTGTGATGGGAGTGGAATGGAAGAGGGGAGGGTTAGGGTTTTTGCAGTGTCCAGGGGACAGGTGATAGTGCCGTGGGCCATGGTTGTAATAGAGGTAAAAATGAGAAGTGTTCTGATTCTGTATGTGTTTTGGAGTTAGAGTAGACAGTGAGGGAGAGGGATGAGTCAAAGATGATCTCCAGGTTTCTGACTTTAATAATGGAATGAATGGTGGTGCATCCTAAGATGTGGAAGACTGGAAGGAAGAACAAGAATGAAGGGTGCTGATTTAAAAAAATCTTCGTTCGTGGAACCTGATTTGCCATTAATGAAAGACAGCACAATTTTGTGTTTAATAAGAAGGAAACATATGCCATATGCACGTGCAGTCTATAATTGGTTGCACCAGCCACACACTGCTTTGAAATCTTTTATCTATTTCCAGAGATTTGGCAATTTCTTCTGCCTTCATTTACATTGCTTGGCATGTGATAGGCTTTTCTTTTGTATGTATCTCAGTAGTAAAACATAATATAGCTTCATTTACTTGTGGCTGTTCCCATATCCTATAAATAACTTTATTGCTTTGTAAGAAAACATGGAATTGGGATTATTACTAGCAATACTGAATATTTCACTTACTAATCTCAATTTTGTACCTTTGTGCACAGTAATTTCATTGCAATGCCAAATTATCCACTTAGTTTTAGCAAAAAACTGAGAAGTGATCAATGCCAAATTATAGAATAATATTTTAAGAGACTCTTAAGGTAAACTCAACATGCATGTAACTAACAATGCAGATGACTCAGTACATGGTGAATAGCTACGATTAAACTAGTGGATGAACCATGACAGCTATGTTTAATTGCTGTCTGTCCAGCACGATTATAAAACGCTATTGATTCTTTATATCAGAAATGTTAAAATAAGGGGCAAAATGTATATGTTAGAATAGGTGAATCATGGCAGATGGTGAGAAGCTTCCCATACCAGTCCATGTAACATATATGGGTAGAAATGGATGACTAGCACTACTGTTAGTACTAGTGTGAATAGTATGAATGGTTTCTGTGTTATGGAAGTTCACCTTTTGAGGCAGATCACTGGTGGCTGAAAATTCGTATTTGACATGCTGAAAAGAGGGCAATAAATAAGAAATACTTCCTAGGCCCTATTGATTGACTTACAGTAAGATTTTTGGTAGTGGTTCATTGACTAAATAATTTGGAAGCTTCCTACGTTGATTCAAAATATTTTTAAAAATTGTTGGATTTACATAGAAATGTTGAGGGATATATAGATTTGTGATTATAATACCAACGCTTGACCTTTTTCATTTGGATGCTTTTTAGTAACCTTAAAAAAGAAATTTGAATTGTTAGGCATCAACATCCCATTGTGTAAAATAATAATAAGAAATGGTACTTTGCAATTAAAGACCTATTCATGAAATTTTGAATATGTTGTTGAGCTTTTTTATCTTTTTTAAAAGTAAAAATAAAAGACATTGACAATTTCTCCTCAGTCTTGTAGGGCGCTTTAGACTTTTGAAGCCTCTTTTGTCTCCCTCCTTCCTTAATGTTCTTATCTAGCCTGGACTCTTTGTAACTTTTGAAATGTGTTACACTGCTTTCTACTTTTTTCTCTTAATTCTATTTGTTTCACCAATACTCAGACATAGATAATTAATCTGATTTTTTACATGCCTGGCTCTGTGATGCTGAGCACTTCTTTGTTCCTAGTTAGTTCTTTCTCATAGCAGTTATTTAAAAACTTCTCTCCTGTAGCCCCCTTACTTCATCACTTCCCCTCTCAGTAGATGACCATATCTGTTCATTGAGAGATGTGGATTTAATTATTATTTTATTTCTGGAAGGTGAAATAATTGAAAGGAAGCTAGATAGAGATTACCCCGATGTTTTGCTGTGCTCAACCCTTGGAAGCATACAGGAAACTAAGAAATTTTAGAACAAAATTTGAAAGATATATCTTTGTGATTATTTTGGTCGAATCTACTGTGAGCTAATTTTAGTGTAAAATCACTTTTTCATTTATAGTTACATTCTTGGAATAGTTCCGTGTTTTAAAATTTAAGATTACAGGAAGTTTTGTGTTGTATAAAAGGTTCCAAGTGTCTTCTGCCAACTTTTTTTTATTGCGGTATAACATATTAATACATAAAGTATACTACTTATAAGCTTGACAAATTTTTATTCATGTAACCACCTCCCAGATCAAGATGTAAAATAATTCCAGCACCCCAGAAGGGTCTTTTTATTTCTTCTCAATTATCTCTTCCTCCTATATCCCCATACCCATTTCAGATCCAGCTTTTTTCAACAGTTAATTTTGTACTTTACTGTCTGGCCTCTTTTACTTAACATGACATCTCTGAGGTTTGTGCATATTGTGGCTTGTATCAGCAATTCTTTTTTTATTGCTATGTAGTATTCTACTGTATGAATACACCAAAATGTATTAATCCATTCTTTTGTGCATGGATATTTGGGTTGTTTTCAATTTTTGGTTATTATAAAGCAGCTGTGAACATTCTTGTACAAATCTGTTGGTGGACATATGCTCTAATTTCTTTCAGATACATACAGGTACCTAGGGTGGAGTTGCTGAATCATAGTGTCACAGGTGGGCATAGGTAACCAGGTTCTTGGTAATTGTGGACAAAGAATTGAACTGAAGACACAGAGTTTATAACAGAAAGAGAGAGCAGATTTGATTTATTAAGCGACAGTACACTCCACAGAACATGGGAGCCTGCCAACTCCAAGCAGAGATTGACCTCTGGGGCTGGAGGGATTCTATTCTTATAGGGTGGGTATTTCCTGGCTAGTTTTGGTGGGCTTTTATTGCACATGTACAAGTAGTTATATTGCTTTAAACCTACTGCGCATGTGGTCTCCCATGATTTTCCTTGGTTGGCCACCAGAGAAGGAGGTTGCACAATATTAATTTATTATAATGCTATTATAATGAAGCAGGGGTCATGTAGTATCTTCTGCGCAGGTGCATTCATGATTTATCATGATTCAGTGCCTTTCCAGAAAGCAGGAACAACCGGTCTTAGAACAAGGTCTCTGTCCTGTATCGTGTCCTTTATGTCAGCCCTGGGGCACCTCCAGAGTTTCCTCCTTCCTGACTGACTGTCTACTGCCTCAATAGTATACTACTACTCCCCCCTCGCCCCCTGCCCCCAGGTAAAAACCTTAATGGTATGCCTTTATTTCCCCATTCCCACCCTCTGGATTTTGTTTCCATACATTTTCTGTAGACCGGTTATATGCCCCGCAATGCATTGCTACTGATTTTGAAAACATTCAGTTAACTTTTAAAGACAGTCATTTCTTTTTTTTTAACCTTTTTTAAAATTGTTGTTCAAGTAGTTTTCTGCCTTTTCCCCACCCCACCTTACCCCACCCCCCCAGCCCTCCCCACCTCCTTCTCCTGTCTTTTTCCACCTCCCCAGCCCTCCCCACCTCCTTCTCCTGTCTTTTTCCACCCCCCCTTGTTATTATCCATGTGTCCTTTATAATTGTTCCTATAAACCCTTCACCCTTTTTCCCCATTATCCCCTCCCTTCTCGTCCCTGTTCACTGTCAGTCTGTTCTCAATTTCAATGTCTTTGGTTATATTTTGCTTCTTAATACTACTTTTGTAATGGAACCAAAACATCAACTTCACCTTTACCTAACTAGGAGGGGACCCTAAAGACCCCAGAATTTATTTATAAAAAATTGTGTATTTATCCTTACATGTTTAAACTTCAGTCACCTTCAAAGTACTCTCCATTTGATGAAATACATTTATCAAGATCTTTGTTTCACTGCTCAAAACAGTTTTTGAACTCATCAATTTTGATGCCTTTTAGTGCTTTTGCTCATTTTGTTTTTACCTCTCCCACATCGGCAAAATGTTTCCTTCCGAGGACTTTTTTCATCCAGGAACACACACACAAATGTCGCTCGGGGCAAAATCTGGTGAATAGGGATGGTGGAGCACAGGGTTCATGCCATTTTTTCTTTTTGGTGAAAAACTTCTGAACACTCAGCCCGTGTGGGCAGATGTGCTCTGTTACCCAACATGAAATGGGAATTGGGTTTCAAGAGTCTTCAAAAAACAATTCACTGAAACTTAACACAGCCTCTCACAACAATGCCAGCTGGTACACTGATACAGATGGGTTCCTAGAACACTGACCTAGTGGGGAAAGCATGTACTACAAGAGGCCTACCCTCTAGAAGGTAATTTTTTGTCAAAAGGATTATCTTTTTGATAAAAAATACAAGAGGCATTAGGCTTTTAGAAAAGATTCTAAAAGAAGGCACATCTTTGTTTTCATTTACATATAAAATTAAAATTCTTATTTAGTTCCAAATTGAACTATTTGTTTCTGTTAGCACTTTCTTCACTATTACGTATAAATCTTTTATTTCTCTCCTTTATTAAAAATTATTTTAAAAGATTTTATTTATTTATTTTTAGATAGAGGGGAAGGGAAGGAGAAAGAGAGGGAGAGAAGCATCTGCCAGTTGCCTCTCTTACATGCCCCTACTAGGGACTGAACCCACAATCCAGGTGTATTCCCTGACTAGAAATGAACCGGCGACCTTACACTTTGCCAGATGATGCCCAACCAACTGCGTCACACTGTTCCAGGCTCCTTTATTCATATTTGAGCATTTTTCTCTATAGTATCATCTGTCTTGATCCCTGGAAGATTATCTTTCTTATTTATGAGAAGACTTCTCCGACTTCTCATAAGACTGCAAAAGATAATCATTGGTTTTCCTGGCAGAAACATAGGCTTTCTTGGTTTTAATTTGGTTGGCCTTTTAGACAGTTGCAGTGTCTGAAGTAGAAGGAGCTACTGTATTTGGAGACCAAAGACCTGTATTCTAATCCAAGTTAGTTTGTTTATTACCAGCATGTCCTTTTGTAAATTAACTTTTACTTCACTGTCTCACTTGTATTGGGAATAAGCATATATGTCTTCCTGGTCATCTCAGAGGATGTTGGCTAGTAAATAAGGTAATGTAACAGTACTATTAAACTATGAAATACAAATATGAGCAGTTGAATTGTGGGGACATTTTATACATTTGCAGACTTCTAAACAGTATCCATCCAGTTCATCAAGTTGCAATTTTCAGAGGCATGCAGCAGGGATGAAGAGTGTCTCTAGGGAAGGCTGTGACTGCCTGATGAGTCAGTTCTCAAGTGTGGCAGGAACTGATGAACTGTGTACCAGGCTGGTTCTCAGAATTGATATGTTTAGAAGTCCAGTTTTTTATTTACATCCAGGAGTGATTTAAGTTTCTAATAATTTCAGGTCTGAGGTATAAAGCAGAATGTCACATTATTGATACACATTGAGAAATGTAATTTTCAGATGAAATGGACTGTCTGTGTTCACCAATCAGTGCATTCTCCTTCTTTAGGAAGATATGTTATCAGACACAGAATATTATCTGAAGATTCACCCATAAACCTGTATCATCTTAGTGACAGTATTGTTGAGCTATGATAGCCTGATAAATCTGTCTGCACTACAGCAGATCTGGGTCAGGGCACTATCCACAGACATTGTTGGAGACAAACTGCCAAATTTAATTTGTTTGAACACCCTCACTATTTAGTTAATTTGGTTTCAGCTTTCATATAGTCAGACAAGACCTGAGTCCTGCTTCCCAATGCCACCTTGTTTGGGTTTTGTGTATTTACTTTCTTCATTCTACAGATGAAGTTTCTTACGTTTGATTCCTCTTCTTTTTCTCACCATAACTTTACCTCAGTTTTAAAGGCATCTTTTCTCTGTCCTTTGTCCTGCTTCACTGACACATTCAATTTATCTTTGCAAAGTGGTTAAGATATATTGCTTCTACTGCGTCTTCCCTGGATGTAGGAAGAATATGGATTTAGTAGTCAAGCCTGGATTTGAGACTGATCAAGTTACTTCTTTGAGATCTATTCATCCGTCATCCCACAGGCACTATAGTCCTCCTGCTCCTTCTTGCCTCCTTCTCCTTCATAGTTATATTGAGGAATAATTTATGTAACATTAAATGCTCTTGTTTTTAAGTGTGTCAATTCAGTGATTTTTTTAAAGTTAATTTGCAAAACTGCGCAACTATCACCACAATTTAATTTTAGAATATTTTCATCATCCCCAAAAGAAAATTCTGGGACCATTTGCAGTCATTTCTCATTTCCATCCCTAACTAGGCAATAACTAATTTGTATTTTATGTCTATAATTTGCCCCCTTTGGACATTTCATATAAATGGAATTGTATAATATGTGGTTATTTGTGTTTGGCTTCTTTCATTTAACAGTGTTTTTGAGGATAATTCATGTTCTGCCATGTTTTAGTACTTTTTGTTTTATTATTGAAGAGTAAGTCCATTTTGTTTATCCATTTACCGATTGATGATGGACATTTGGGTCGTTTCCACTTTTCTGTGGAATAATGTGGATAATGCTGCAATTCACTTAATTGTGAATAATGTTGCTTTGAACATTTGTGTACAAGCCTTGGTGTAGACATATTTTCATTTCTGTTGTTACCTAGGAATACAATTGCTGGGTGATGTAGTAATTTATGTCTAACATTTTAAGGAATTGCCAAATTTTTCCAAAAATGGTTATGCCATTTCTGCTTATCAGTGTAGGAGGGTTTCAGCTTACCTGTTCTTTTTATCTGAATGTTTAGAATGTCTATTTGATTACATTTCAATGTCACATTAGTGAACAAGAATCATAGCATCACAGCATTTTAGTACTACAGTTAGAAAAAAATGAAATTCTACTTATGTCAAATGTAAAAATATAATGCTAAATGTTTAAAGATTTCTTTTAGACCTAAATTTCTCTTAGGTTAATGTGATTACTTGAAAAATTTCAATATAGCAAGACAAAGCTCCCCAAAGAACAGTAGTCAAAATTATTAACATATGAAAAATAACTTTTAACTATGGAAAACTTAAAACATGCAGATGAAGACAGAATAGTTCAGTGAATTCTCACATAATTATTACCCAGCTTCAAAATTGTTGTCGTGTGCTGTGTTTTATATTTACCCATACCCACACCCCTCCCCCCATATTTAGAAACAAATCTTAGACATCTGAAAGATAAACATATGACCATTATTATTTTTTAAAAGTAAGCCTGTGCTTTTATTGGCTACTTGAGAGGGATGAAGTGGGGGCAGTGAGTGGCCTGGAAGCCGGGCGACCAAGCATCACGGCTCGTAGGTGAGAGAACTCTTCAGTAGTGGCCAGTCAACTCGGGCTTGATTTCCACCTGGTTGAAGGTCTTCCCATTCATTGTACACGCCCACCAGGTCTGGCAGGATGATCTTTTTCCACCGGTGCGTCCTCACCACGTCAGGCTTTTCCATGGGCGGTGCTTTCTTATTGGCCTTGCGCAGGCGCTTTAGCAGTGCAAGCTGCTTCCTCCCCAGGCTACTGTTCAGTCGCTGCAGCTGCCTTGCACTGTACAGCTGCGTCAGCTGTGTCAGCTGCTCACTGGACCTGTCAAGCAGCTGGTCGAGATCCACGCTGTGGTAGGTGAACTTGCGGAAGGCCCGCTTCTTCTCCGCTGCTGCTTCTGCTCCGCCATCTTGTTGGTTCTGCGGAAAGGACTAACATATGGCCATATTATACTTAAAGTCATTAGTAATAATTCTTTACTAAGAATTACTTTTGAAGAGTGAAATGCAAAAAGAAAACTTTAAATATATCTACTTTTATTTGAAAGTGGAAACATTTATTGATTTCCAGCCTCAGGAGTTATAGTTTAATATAAATACATGAGTGTGTATCTGTTTTTTCTTCTTTTTCCTTCTCTTTTCTTCTCTCTTCTTCCCTCCCTTCCCTTCCTTTCCTTTCCTTTCCTTTCCTTTCCTTTCTTTTCTTTTCTCTCTCTCTCTCTCTCTCTCTCTCTCTCTCCTTTCTTTCTTTCTTTCTTTCTTTCTTTCTTTCTTTCTAACGTCATCATTTTTAGGGATTTTTAGGTCCTGTGTCTTCCTCTCCTAACATCTCTAGAAAAAAGAATTACAAAATCCATGGTCTGTTTTTTGGTTTGTTTTCTGAAAACACTACAAATTTTCTGATAAGTAGAATTGATTTCTTACTAGTACTAAAATGCCTGTAACATCAAAGTCAATGATAACTATTTATGGTAAATGTGGGCTTTGTTTTTAATTCCACTACTGATCCATATGGGCTACTCTGTTCTTTTGAGCCTCAGTTTACATGTGAAATGGAGATATATATCAGTACTTCATTCAGTTAAGATTGCTCAAAGGATAAAATGAGGAGGTTAAGTAAGTGCATCTGGATTTTACTTGGGGTCAAGGTTTGGGGCAGGGTTAACAATACTGTGTGGCTTTATGTTCTTGCATTTAAAAAGAAGAGCAAGAGAAATGGAGGAAGAGGGAAATTATTAATGCCTATTATGTACACTTTATTGTGAAAAACTGTTTACATAATTCCCAAATCCTTACAACAATGTTGCTGGAAAGGATATATTATTATCTCCATTCCAAACTGAGGCTCAAAAGTGTGAAGTAATTTGGAGAACGTACATATTGTTATCCTTACTTTATGTATGAAGAAATGAAGGTTGGAAAAAAATAGAGTAATTTCTAGAAAGACTTACAGTGAGTTGGTATGAGAATTTGAGCCCAGGGTAGCTTTAATTTGAAAGTTTGACTTAAGGTCAAGATGACAGCATAGGTAAACACACCTTACCTCCTTGAACAACCACATCAAAATTACAACTAAAATACAGAATAACCATTGCTCAGAACCATCAGAAATCAAGTTGAATGGAAGTCTGACAACTATGGAATTAAAGAAACCCACATCCATCTAGATGGTAGGAGGGACAGAGACACAAAACAGGCTGGTCCCACACCCATGTGTGGTGGATAAAAATTAGGGAGAGATATCTCGTGAGTGAGGAGTCCCAGCCCCATACCAGGCCTTCCAGCCCAGGGTTCCAATGTAAGGAAGATAAGTCCCCATAACTTCTGGCTTCAAGGCCAGCAGGGACTGAGTCAGCGGAAGAAACTGCTCAAGTCCCAAGCAGTTACCCTTAAAGAATCCAATACAACCTTAATCAGACTCACTCTCTCTGACATACAGCACCAGGGTAGCAATTTAAAAGACACAGTGACATACAGGGAGGAACTAAGGTGTTCGCCATCAAGGTGGGAGCTGGGGGGACAACTTTCTCCCAGATAGAAGCACAGGCAGAGGCCATTGTCCCTTTACTGAGCACTCTCCTCATGGAGCCACAAGCCATATCTGAGACTCCATCAATTTAGCTAACACTGTTTGCCCCACCCTGGAGATCCCCTGAGACTCTGTCCCACCCATATTACAGGCACACCTAAACTGTTAACCATGACTTTTCCGTATGAATGGCTAGTCTTGGCTCATGCTTCACAACTTCCTAAATCTTATCAAACAAGCAATGGCTGGCCTCAGTTAGCTCTAGGCCAGGCACTAGCTGTAGCCAGCCTAGATTCACAGCTTGGCTTTGCCTGGGAATCTCCAAGTCAAGCAAAGTAGTAGCCATCTCAGATTGCTTTAAAGTTCATGCAGTGTGGCCCTGGCAGAGCACAGGTGGAGTCTGAGCTTGGCTTGCACACCCAGTGGACAGCTACAGACCATATCAGAGCACCACCATGCTGCCCTTGCATAGCTGCTCCTCTCTGGAGAGCAGAGGTTGGTGGTCAGTGGTCACAACCAGTCCTTGCAGCTGACTGGCCTGGGTAAACCTCTCCCATTGAACTGCCAACAGCAATCAAGACTCAACTACAAGAGGAGGGTGTACTCAGCCCACATGAAGGGCCCACCTTGAGTAACCAGCTTGGGTGATAGGGGAGGCTGTGGCATTGGACCCTACAGGATACCTACTATACTAGGTCATGCTACCAAGACAGGAAGCCATAGCAGCTCTACCTAATACATAGAAACAAACACAGGGAGGCTGCCAAAATGAGAGAGAAAGAAACGTCTTTCAAATGAAAGAACAGATCAAAACTCCACAAAAGGAATTACACAAAATGGAGATAAGCAATCTATCAGATGCAGAGTTCAAAACACTGGTTATTAGAATGCTCAAGGAACTTAGTGAGGACCTCAACAGCATAAAAAAGATCCAGGCAGAAATGAAGGATACACTAAAAAAAAGAACCATTTACAGGTAAACAACAGTAGAGTGAATGAAACTGAGAATCCAATCAATGATTTGGAACATAAGAAAGCAAAAAACAAGCAATTAGAATAACAAGAGGATAAAAGAATCCAAAAAAGTCTGAGGATAGTGTAAGTAGCCTCCGGGACAACTTCAAGAGGTCCAACATTCGCATCATAGGGGTGCCAGAAGGAGAAAAGAAAGAGCAAGAAATAAGAAATCTATTTGAAAAAATTAATGAAAGAAAACTTCCCTCATTTGGTGAAGGAAATAGACATGCAAGTCCAGGAAGCACAGAGAGTCCCAAACAAGATGTATGCAAAGAGGCCCACTCCAAGACACATCATAATTAAAATGCCAAATGTTAAAGGTAAAGGGAGAATCTTAAAAGCAGCAAGAGAAAGGCAGTTAGTTACCTATAAGGGAGTTCCCATAAGGCCAATTTCTCAAAAGAAATTTAGCAGGCTAGAAGGGATTGGTGAGAAACATTCAAAGTCATGAAAAGCAGGGAACTACAACCAAGATTGCTCTACCCAGCAAAGCTATCACTTAGAATCAAAGGGCAAATAAAGAGCTTCTCATAAAGCAAAAACTAAAGGTCTTCATCATCACCAAACCATTACTGTATGAAATGTTAAAAGGACTCATTTAAGAAAAAGATCCAAAACTATGAACAATAAAATGGTGACAAATACATATTTCTCTAAAATTGAATCTAAAAAGCAAACCAAGCAACAAGTAGAACAGAAGTGGAATCATGGGTACAGAGAACATTTTGATGGTTGCCAGATGGGTGGGGGATGTGGAGGAATGGGTGAAGAGGTGAGGGGATTAAGAAGTACAAATAGGTAGTTACAGAATAGCCACGGGGATGTAAAGTAGACAAAGAATTTATATGCATGACCACTGGACATGAACAGTGTGGGGATTGCCTAAGGGAGCTGGGGGGTGCTGGGTGGTAGGGAGCAAAGGTGGAAAAATTTGGACAACTGTAATACCATAATTAATAAAATAACAGTGTAAAAATAAATTACATGCAAAAAAGAATGGAAAATTTATGCTTTTTTTCTATTGTGGGTAGTTGTGTACCAGAGAGAGAATGCATAGATGCTTTTACTCTTATTTTCTTAAGCATTTATAGCTGCTTTGGCCAGTTAGTTAATTATTGTTATTAATAGTCATGTTTGTGGGTTTGGTCAGTAGTTTGTTTAGGCTTTACAGAAGAGTAGATACTATTTTAATTTATATTCTGTTTTCTACATCGCTTAACCGGGTTTGTAGGATAAGTATCCTAGAATCATATTGTCAAAGCTGTAAATATAGCAGTGTTTTCAGAATCACTTATCCAGGGACTGATATCAACACTTTTGCCATAAGTGTTCACCACCTTTTACTGGTACTTACTGCTGTTTAAATTTTTAAATTGTCATTTTCCCCTGCATTCATTTTAAAAGAAAACTAGAATATTATAGTGAGTGGGGAAACTAATTTCACTTGGCCAAAAATAGAAAGTAAACAACTAACTAGATTAAAACCTTTTTACCATGTAGCACCTGAAAGTGCTCCTTAGCCACAAGTGGTTTGCATATCACTCGGAAATCTCAGATTTGTAAGATTAACCCTGAGAGTTTTATCTTTTTCCAGTATTAAACAAGCTGATAGAGGAAGTTTGAGGAAGGTGCAGGCATTCATATTAAGCAAGAGCAAGTAAGAGCAGAGGAGAAACCATTTGTGGGGAGGCCCAAGTGAGTTAAGTATTGTGAACCATTAGAAGTGATTCGTATTGATTTGTGTATGCCCTTTATATATACCTTTTTTTTTAGCTGTAGTGATTGTCTAAAATGCCTAATAGACTTTTCTCATTTTCTTTTTTTAATTGATTTTTTAAATAGAAATATATAGAGAGAAACATTGATTTGTTGTTCTCCTTATTTATGCATTCATTGGTTGATTGCTTATATGTGCCTTGATGGAAGATTGAGCCCACAACCTTGGTTTTTGGGGACGACACTCCTAACCAACTGAGCTACCTGGCTAGGGCTCATTTGCTTTCCGAAGAGAACTTTTAATTGTGAAATAAAACATAGTGCATCAAACAAATGTATTGCTTCAATATTTATAAAGTAAATACTGTGACACTATAATCGGGTCAGGAACCAGAACATTGTCAGCACCACAGAAGTTCTTTCATTGCATGCTCATTTGCATTATACATTGCAGTACTCATCCTTTATCCTGAATGAACCACTATCTTGACTTTTATGGTTATAATTGCTTGTTTTTAAAAAATATTTCTACCTCTTAAGACTGTGTCCTGAAATGTTATAGTTAAGGCTTTGTCTATCTTTGAGTTTCATGTAGACAGAATCACCCTCTATTTTTTTTCTTGCCACCTTCACTTAATAGTGTGTTTGTGATAGCTACGTTGTGTGTATCTGTGATTGATTTTTATTTCTTTAGTGTTCAGTTGTATGATTATGCCATAATTTATTTATTGTATTGTTGATGTATATTACTGTGTAGCTTTATGCTCTCATATTTACAAATAATGCTTCTAAGAACATCCCTGTATGTTCTTAGAAGCATTAAGAACATGTTTTTAATGTAAGAACATGTTTTTAATGCTCATGTGCAGCCATTTCTGTTGGCTCTGTATCTAGGAGTGAAATCTACTGGTCTTCAAGAAACTATCCTTAACTTTTTTAAAGTGGATTCACAGAAATTAGGATACTTTAATAGGAGTGTTATAGCAATTTTTTCTTTCAATCCTCACCTGAGGCTATATTTATTGATTTTTGAGAGAGCGCAAGGGAGAATGAGCGAATGAGAGAAAACACTTGATGGGAGAAACATCAATCCATTGCTTTCCTGCTTGCACCCCAACTGGGGATCAAACCCTCAACCTAGGTATATGCCCTGACTGGAAATTGAACCCACAGCCTTTTGGTGCACAGAATGATGCTTCAGTCAACTGAGTCTCCTGGTGAGGGTGTTTCATTTCTTTTTTGTTTGTTTTTTTAGTTTTTTTTTTTTTTTTTTTTTTTTGGTGAAAAGAATTTTATTCTATCTATATGTCAGATTGTCCAAAGCATCTCCATACTAGGAGAGTCCAAGATACCACTCAAGTAATTGCTTCTGATAACATTTTCCTTTTGTTTCCAAAGAAGCTGGACAAAGTGATTATTGTAATAAAACATTTTACATGACCGTATCAGTTACCTCTGCTTGGTTAAGTAGATTGTATTTTTCTGTATTTGGCTTTTAGTTGCAACTTCTCATAAAAATAGTTGCTTCAATAAAGTGGTTTATTTACTGTTTTCTAGTTTTAGATTTGTCTTATAAAATTAATTTGCAATAAATAGTTTTTGCTAGGGGCTATGACTTAAACATTCAAGTGAAATATATTATGCAAATTGAAACTTGTTGCAGTTGAAGTGGAGTATAAAAATATTTTGAAATTCTAGGATTGTGGAAAGGAAAAATACAGTGTAATTGTGCATAGTGGTGTGTGTGTGTGAGAGAGAGAAAGAAAAGAATTAGGAGCACTGGAATAGAGAGGGAAGTATTAAAGGGAAAATGAAATAGAGAAGGGAATGATAAAATAATTTTTAAAACTTAGTTGTTTTTTGAAAACCATTACGGATTCAGATTTCAATTCTGTAAGAAAACTAATTTTTAGACATAAGCATTTTAATAAAAACTTAATGGAATTTTGTGAAGGTAAACTTTTCTAGGCCTTAAGATAATCAGAAAAGAAGGGAAAAGAACAAAAAGCAGCATATTTCTGGGGGGTATATAAGCAAAAAAAAGTTGCATTATATTTTATCAGTAAGTTCTGTGGTACTTATCTGGAGTTCTCAAATCCTCCTTTAATGAGGGAAAAGTTCATCTAAACTGACAAATAACTAGTAGTTCATCCATATAAATTGTATTGTAATCTGACATTCCTGGGTTATAAATTCTCCATTTCGGTTGGTTATAAAATAGGCATAGTAAATATGCACATGCTTAAAAAAATTGTAGGAATTCACTGTATGTTTGAAAGATTCCATGATTTTTTTTTTAAAGATTTTATTTATTTATTTTTAGAGGGAGAAGGGAGGGAGAAAGACAGGGTGAAACATCAATATGAGAGAGAAACATTGATGGGTTGCTGCTTCTTGTAAGCACCCCAACTGGGGATCAAACTCCCAACCCAGGTATGTGCCCTGACTCAGAATCCAACTTGCAGCCTTCCCTTTGCTCAGCAGCACCCAGCCAATGAGCCATACCAGCCAGGGTTGAAAGATTCCATGATTCTTTACTGTACATTATTTTTTGGGGAGTTAGGGGGGTGAATCAAGCACCTAAACAGTAGTCTAAATACTAATATACTGGGCAGTGAAACTATTTCTTATTAGTGTATGACGATTCATATTGGTTCCCCAACATTAACCTTTAGTTTAGTAAGAAATAAAAATTAAGGTGTTTACATAACATGCACTTAGCTATTTTAAAGTGTTCAGTGGCATTTAGTGCATTTGTACTGTTGTGCAACCACCAACTCTATTTTCAAAATGTTTTCATCACATCAGAACAACACCCCATATCCATTAAATAATCTTCCTGTTCCCCAGACCCCCACCAAAAATCAGTGCTTTTGGGAACTAGCTTACCTGCTTTCATCTTTACAGATTTGCTCATTTATGGTATTTCAAATACATGAAATAGTTTAATGTGTATCTGGCTTTTATTAGCATAATGTTTTTTGAGTTTCATCCAAGTGGTAGTTTGTACCAGTACTTATTCCTTTTTATGGCTGAATGATATTCTGTTATATGTATATACCACAATCTGTTTATCTGATAGATATTTTGGCCATTCTCAATAATGCTGCTATATATATTTGTATAGAAATTTCTGTGTGAACATATGTTTTCATTTTTCTAGGGTGTATAGCTAGGATTGGAATTGCTGGATTGTACAGTTAATTCTTTGTTTTGTTTTTTGAGGAACTGCCCAACTGTTCTCAGCAGCTGCTGCACCATGTTCTATTTCCACCAGCAATGTAGGATTTCTATTGCTCCACATCCTTGCCAACACCTATTTTTATTTTTGTTTTGATTAGAAAAAAATCATTGCTTTGATTACTATAGCTTTATAGCAAGCTTTGAAATTGAGACATGTAAGCCCTCCAACTTTGTTCTTTTGTTTTCAAAATTGTTTTGACTATTTGAGGCTCCTTTGCTTCCGTATGAATTTTAGTAATTGGTTTTCCATTTGCATGTCCTACTGTGTGACAAGTAGTATCTCATTGTGCTTTTGGCTTGAATTTTATTAATAAATAGTGAAGTTGAGTATTTTTTCATGTGCTTGTTGGCTAACTGTACAGGGGTGGGCAAAAGTAGAGTTATGGTTGTAATACAAATAAATATTACAATAATTAATAAATTGTAATACAAGAATAAACTCTTGTTTCACCTACTCTCAGCTATTGAATGAACCCACTTTTGCCGACCCCATATATCAGCATTGGAAAAATGTCTTTTCATGCTTATTTTAAAGACTACTTTGTTGCTGAATTAAAATAACTCTTTATATATTCTGCATTTTATACCCTTATCAGTTAATAGTTTTCAGATATTTTCTCCCATTCTGTGAGTTGTCTTTTAATTCACTTGATAGTATTTAAAGTTAAGTGTACAATTTATGTGGTGTCCCCCCCCCCCCCCCGCCCCCCGTAAGTACTTGTGTTCTGGTGTCATTTCTAAGAAACCATTGCCAACTCCAAGGATATAGGTTACCCCACCTGTGATTTTTTTTCTGACAGTTTTATAGTTTTAGTGCTTAAATTTAGGTCTTTGTTGTATCTTGCGGGTTTTTTTTTTTAAAGATTTTATTTATTTTTAGAGAGAGGGGAGGGGAGGGAGAAAGAGAGGGAGAGAAACATCCATGTGAGAAACATCAATCAGTTGCCTCTCATACCCGCCCTACTGGAGACTGAGCCTGCAACCCAAGCATGTGCCCTGACTAGGAATCGAACTGGTAGCCTTTTGCTTTGTGGGATCATGCTCAACCAACTGAGCCACACAGGTGAGATCCTATTTTGAGGTAAGTTTTATGTATGGTGTGATAGGAGTCCAACTTCGTTCTGTTTTCCTGACAGTGTCAAATTATCCCATTTTTTGTTGAAGAGACCATTCCTTCCCCATTGAATTGTCTTACATCCTTCTCAATAAATCAATTGAGTATGTATGTATGGGTTTATTTTTGGACTCTCAATTTTTTCTGTTGGTATTTATGTCTATCCTTATGCCAGTACCACACTATTTTGATTGCAGTAGCTTTGTACTAAGTTTTGCAATTGGGAAGTATGAGCCTCCTACTTTTTCTTTTTCAATCTTGTTTTGACTATTTGTGGCTCCTTGTAGTCCCCTATGAATTCAGGGGTTGACTTTTTCATTTCTACAAAAAGGGCCTTTGGAACTTTACTAGGGATTGCATTGAATGTATAGATAGCTTTGGGAAGTATTGTCATTTTAGCAATATTAAATACTCCTCCAAATCCACTGGATGCCTTTCCATTTAATTTTCTACTTAATTTCTATCAGCAGGTTTTTTTTATTTTTATTTTTTAGATTTTATTTATTTTTAGAGAGGGCAAAGGAGGGAGAAAGAGGAGAGAAACATCAATGTGTGGCTGCCTCTCATGTGCACTCCCTACTGGGAACTTGGTCCACAACCCAGGCATGTGCCCTGATGGGGAATCCAGCTGACGACCCTTTGGTTCGCAGGATGGCGCTCAATCCACTGAGCCACACCAGCCAGGGCTGTTTTGTTGTTTTAAGTTATAAGTCTTTAACACCCTTAGTTAAAATTATTCTTAGCTGTTTTATTTTCAGATGTTATTTTAAATGCAGTCGTTTTTTTAATTTCTTTTTTGGTTTGTTCATTGCAAATGGAAACACCACTGAGTTGTATATGTTGATCTTGTATCCTATAACTTGGTTCGATTCATTTATTAGCTTAGTAGTTTATTTGTGGATTCTTCAGTATGCTCTAGGATCATATCATGTGCAACTAGTAGTAGTGATACTTCTTCCTTTCCATTATGAAATTTTAAAATTCTTTTTCTTATCTAATTGCTCTAAGACTTCCAGTACAGTGTTAAATATTATTGGGCCTCCTTTTCTTGCTCCTGATCTTAGAGGCAGAACTTTTATTTTAGTCTTTTATCATTGAGTAGGATGTTAGCTGTGGGCTTTTCATGAATTCCTTTTATTTTGTTAAGGAAGCTTCCTCAATTCCTAATTTTCTGAGTGTTTTCATGGTGTTTTTAGTGTGGAAGGGCATTTTGTTTTGTCAGATATTTTTTTGTGTGTGTGTGTCTTTCTTAAAATAATGTGATTTTTTTTTCTTCATTCTTATAATATGGTTTATTACACTGATGATACTATGTCGAACCATCCCTGCACTCCAGGGATAAATCTCAGTTTGTCATGCTGTATCATCCTTTTAATATACTGTTGTGTTTGGTTTGCTAATATTTTGTTGAGTTTTGCATGTATATTTGTAAAGACTACTGGCCTATGATTTTTTTTTCTTTCTTATATCTTGGTCTAGCTTTGGTATCAGGGTGATGTTACTCTAATAGAATGTGTTAGGAAGCATTAATTACTTTTGTAATTTTTGGAAGAGTTTGATAATATTAGTCTTAATTATTTTTAAAATTTTTGGTAGAATTCACTGATGAAGCCATCTGGACCTGGACTTAACTTTATTTGGAGGATTTTGATTATTGATTTCTTGTTATAGGTGTGTTGAAATTTCCTTTTTCTTCTTGAGTTAGTATAGAAAATTTCTGTGTTTTTAGGAATTTGTTCTTTTCATTTAGATTATCTAATTCATTGTACAGTTGTTCATAGTCTTCTCTTATAGTCCCTTTATTTTCTCTGAGATTGGTAGTAATGCCCTCACATTCATTTTTGATTTTAGTTATTTGCATTTGTCCATTTTTTAAAAATCGAGCAAAGATTTTTACTTTTGTGGTTTCTTTTTAAAGACTAACTTTTGGTGTCATTGATTCTGTTTTTCTATTCTCAATTTCATAATCTATTCCCTAGTCTTTATTATTTCTTTCTTTTTGCTGGCTTTGGGTTTAAATTGCTCTCCTTATTTTATTTCTTTAAGATATAAAGTTAGATTATTGATTTGAGATAGTTTTTCTTTTTTAGTATAGGCATTTACAGTTATAAATTACCTTCTGAGCTCTGCTTTTGCTGTATACCAAGGTTTTGGTAAGCTATATTTTTATTTTCATTGGTCTCAAGTTATTTTCTATTTTTTTGTGTGAATTATTCTTGACCTATTTCTTGGATAAGGGAGGCTTATGTTGCTAATTTTCCAGTTTTCTTTTAGTTTATTGACTTCTAATTTCATTCCATTGTGGTCAGAGAAAATACATTGTAGATTTCAGTCTTTAAATTTATTGAGGATTATTTGTGCCTAGCATAGTCTATCCTGGAGAATATTCTATGTGTATTTGAAAAGAGTGTGTGTTCTGCCTCCTGTGGTGAGTGTTTTATATATGTATGTTCAACTTGACTTACAGTGTTCAGATCCTCATTTTCCTTACTGATCTTTCATCTAGATGTTCCGGCCACTGTTGAAATGGGGTTTTGTAGTCACCAACTGTTATGCAACTGTATCTGTTTCCTTTAAGCTGTCAGTGTTTGCCTATGTATTTTGGAGCTTCTTTGCCTGCTTATAATCATCTTTTTGATAAATTAAGCCTCTTAATATAAGTTATCCTTTGTAATAATTTTTTACTTAAAATCTATTTTGTCTGTTTTTCATATTGCTACTTCAGCTCTCTTTTGGTTACTATATGAATGTAATAGCCTTTTCTATACTTCCAAGCTATTAGTGTCTTTGAATCTATAGTGAGTCTGTAAGAAGCATATAGTTGAATCATATTTTTAATTCATTTTGCCAGTCTTTGCCTTCTAATTGGTGAGTTTAAGCCTTTTCCATTTTAATCATTAACTAATAAGAATTTCTGCCATTTTGCTATTGTTTATGGTCACTCAAGTCCATGTTTTATTGTCTTCATGGTCAACCAGTAACCTGGCATTTCTTGAGTTTATGGATCCAATAAAGGGGGGAAAAAAAGTGTTCTGTGTCTTAAATTTTTTTGAGAGATGCTGTCCAGGAAGCTACTTCAGTTTAATAGGGTTGAAATAGTCGCCAGCCTCCGTGCTATTCTCTTAGTGACCTGTTAGGCAGATCAACATACAATCCCAATTTTTGAGAGACTGTGTTCCTGTTGACCACCCTGGCACCAGTAAGCTGCGGCAGGAATGCATGTTGCCATATCAAGAGGTGCCTGCCTGCAGGCTGGTGGATGGGGGGATGGTAGCTATTACACAAAGTGCAGAAATTCATGACAGTTAAGTAGCTTCTTCTTTAAGCACTCTTGTGGACACTGCATGTGTCCAGAGTTATGAAATAGTTGATTGTAATCATTCCTGGCAACTCAATTATTTTTTCCAGTGGAAGGAACAATTTTTGGAGATTCTCTGTCATTTTCTGTAACGTCAGCTCAGCCTTAACTTCTACATATTGACATTTTATCTAAACAGTTTGCTGGCCTAAAATCTATAAATGAACCTTGATAATTGAAGTGAATTTTAAGCTTAAGTATAAGTGAAAATATAACAACTTATGAAGCTATATTGGCTGATTTAATAATTTAAATTTAATTTTGGCCACTATTGGTTTGAAATAATTTTAACAAGTAGTGATTTTTATTTTTAAAAATGAATGTAAAAGGATAACCAAGTTGGGTTTGAAACAATAATTAAAATCTAATTTAATCTAGTTAAACTGCGGAGGCAAAGAAATAGCTCTACCTATTTTATGATACTAATTAGTAGGCTTCTTTTGAAGTTTTAATGGGTAAAAAGAATGGATTTGTAAAATGATTCTCCCAAAAGTAATAGCTACCTTTTATTGAGTGATTGCTGTATTCCTTGAACACTGAAAGATGCATTGGATGATCTATTTGTAAGGTATTTTCTTTATCTTTTCAGTTGAGAATACTGATGTTCAGAAAGTCAAGTATATTTACATTGGGGGAGGACTATCAGCTATTAAGTGGCAGAGATAGGAAGCAAGTTCAGGTCTTTCTGGCTCTTTGTACTTCTGAGTGTTTTTGATTGTAGGATACACAATGACTTCTACAACTTATCTAAAAAGGTAGAATGAGCACTAATGTCTCAGTAGAGACAATTTTCTTATGATGAGATATTGGGTACTGGCATGGTTCTTCCTTTGTAAGATTTTTAGATATCTGTATACAAAGCTAGAGACACTTGAGGACAGAACAATTGTGGTTGTGTGCCTACTAGTGGTTACCATTTAATCAAGATCTAAAAAGTTCAAGGACAACAACCAGTTTTTACAGAAAGTATATTTTAAAAAAATTTTTTATTGTTATTCAATTACAGTTGTCTGCCTTTTCTCCAAATCCCTCTACCCCACCCACCTCCCTCCCCACCTCCACCCTCCCCCTTGATTTTGTACATGTGTCCTTTATAGTAGTTCCTGTAATCCCCTCTCCCCACTGTCCCCTCCCCACTCCTCTCTGGTTATTTTTAGATTGTTCTTAACTTCAGTGTTTCTGGTTATATTTTCTTTGCTTTTTTTCTTCTGTTGATTATGTTCCAGTTAAAGGTGAGATCATATGGTATCTGTCCCTCACTGCCTGGCTTATTTCACTTAGCATAATGCTCTCCAGTCCCATTCATGCTGTTGCAAAGGGTATAAGCTCCTTCTTTCTGCTGCATAGAATTCCATTGTGTGAGTGAATGTGCCATAGTTTTTAGATCCACTCATTTGCTGATGGGCACTTAGGTTGCTTCCAGTACTTGGCTATTGTAAATTGTGCTGCTATGAACATTGGGGTGCATAGATTCTTTTGGATTGGTGTTTCGGGGTTCTTAGGGTATAATCCCAGCAGCGGAATTGCTGGGTCAAAGGGCAGTTCCATTTTTAGTTTTGTTAGGTAATTCCATACTGTTTCCCACAGTGGCCTCACCAGTCTGCATTCCCACCAACAGTGCATTAGGGTTCCCTTTTCTCTGCATCCTCTCCAACATTTGTTTGTTGATTTGTTTATGTTGGACACTCTGACTGGTGTGAGATGGTACCTCACTGTGGTTTTAATTTGCATCTTTCTGATGGCTAGTGATGCTGAGCATCTTTTCATATGTCTCTGGGCCCTCTGTATGTCTTCCTTGGAGAAGTGTCTGTTCAAGTCCTTTGCCCATTTTTTAATTGGGTTGTTTGTCTTTCTGGAGTGGAGTTGTGTGAGTTCTTTATATATTTTGGAGATCAGGCCCTTGTCTGAGGTATCATTGGCAAATATGTTTTTCCATACTATTGGTTCTCTTTGTATTTTAATGCTATTTTCTTTATCCATGCATAAGCTTTTTATTTTGATGAGGTCCCATTTGTTTATTCTTTCCTTTATGTCCCTTGCTTTAGGGGACATGTCTGTGAGGATGTTGCTGCATGGAATGTCTGAGATTTTCCTGCCAGTGTTTTCCTCTAGGACTTTTATGGTGTTACGGCTTATATTTAAGTCTTTTATCTACTTTGAATTTATTTTTGTGTATGGTGTAAGTTGGTGATTGAGTTTCATTTTTTTGCACATAGCTATCCAGATCTCCCAACACCATTTGTTGAAGAGGCTATTTTTGCTCCATTTTATGTTCCTGCCTCCTTTGTCAAATATTAATTGACCATAAAGACCTGGGTTTATTTCTGGGCGCTCTGTTCTGTTCCATTGGTTTATGTGCCTGTTTTTATGCCAATACCAGGCTGTCTTGATTACAGTGGCCTGGTAATACAGTTTGATATCAGGTATTGTGATCCCGCCTGCTTTGTTCTTCTTTCTCAAAATTGCTGCAGCTATTTGGGGTCGTTTATGGTTCCATATGAATTTCTGAAATGTTCATTTTTTTTTATTGTTATTCAATTACAGTTGTATGCCTTTTCTCCCCATCCCTCCACCCCACCCCAGGTGAACCCACCTCCCTCCCCCACCTCCACCCTCCCCCTTGGTTTTATCCATGTGTCCTTTATAGTAGTTCCTGAAATGTTCATTCTATATCTGTGAAATATGTCATGGGTACTTTAATATGTATTGCATTGAATCTATAAATCGCTTTGGGTAGTATGGCCATTTTGATGATGTTAATTCTTCCAATCCATGAGCATGGTACATGCTTCCATTTGTGTCTTCCTTATTTTCTTTCTTCAGTGTTGTGTAGTTTTCTGAGTACAGGTCTTTTACCTCCTTGGTTAGGTTTATTCCTAGGCACTTTATTTTTCTTGTTGCTATCTCAAATAGGATTTTTTCCCCTGATTTCTGTTTCTGTTGTTTCATTGTTGGTATACAGGAATGCCTTTGATTTCTTAGTATTGACTTTGTATCCAGCTGTTTTGCCAAATTCATTTATTAGGTCAAGTAGTTTTTTGTGGAGTCTATAGGATTTTCCATGTACACTATCATGTCATCTGCAAACAGTGACAGTTTCATTTCCTCCTTTCCAATTTGGATGCCTTTTATTTCTTTTTCTTGTCTGATTGCTGTGGCTAGGACTTCCAATACTATGTTGAATAGGAGTGGTGAGACAGGGTATCCTTGTCTTGTTCCTGATCTTAGTGGGAGAGCTCTAAGTTTTTGTCCATTGAGTATGATGTTGGCTGTAGGTCTCTCATATATGGCCTTTATTATGTTGAGGAATGCTCCCTCTCTTCCCACTTTGCTGAGTGTTTTGATCATAAATGGGTGCTGTACCTTATCAAGTGCTTTTTCTACATCCATTGATATGATCATGTGATTTTTGTCTTTGCTGTTGTTTATGTGATATATTATGTTTATTGATTTGCTAATATTGTACCATCCTTGCATCCTTGGGATGAATCACGCTTGGTCATGGTGTATGATCTTTTTAATGTATTGCTGCATGCAGTTTGCCAATATTTTGTTGAGAATTTTAGCATGTATGTTCATCAGCGATATTGGCCTGAATTTTTCTTTCTTCGTTGTGTCTTTATCTGTTTTTGGCATTAGGATGATGCTGGTTTCATAAAAAGAGTTGGGGAGTCTTCCATTATTTTGGATTTTTTCAAATAGTCTGTGAAGGATAGTGGTTAGCTCTTCCTTAAATGCTTTGTAGAATTCTCCTGTGAAACCTGGTCCAGGGCTTTTGTGTGTTGGGAGTTTTTTGATTACTGCTTCAATTTTGTCTGTTGTTATTGGTCTGTTCAGGTTTTCTGTTTCCTCTTCATTCAGTTTTGGAAGATTATATTTTTCTAGAAATGTGTCCATTTCACCTAGGTTTTCAAATTTCTTGGCATACAGTTCTTCGTAGTAATTTCTTACAATCCTTTGTATTTCTGTGGTATCAGTTGTAATCTCTCCTCTTTCATTTCTAATTGTGTTTATTTGGATCCTCTCTCTTTTTTTCTTGATGAGCCTACTTAAAGGCTTGTCGATTTTGTTGATCTTTTCAAAGAACCAGCTCTTGGATTCATTGATCCTTAGAATTGTGCTTTTAGTCTCTATGTCATTTAACTCTGCTCTGATCTTGGTTATTTCCTTCCTTCTACTTGCTCTGGGCCGTCTTTGTTGTTCCTCAAGTTCTTGTTAGGTGTAGGGTTAGGTTGTTCGTTTGAAATGTTTCTATCTTTTTAAGGTAGGCCTGTATTGCTATGAACTTCCCTCTCAGGACTGCCTTTGCTGTGTCCCATAGGTTTTGGGTTGTGAGTTTGTTTTCATTTTTTTCCAAAAAGTTATTGATTTCTTTCCTAATCTCGTTCTTGACCCATTCATTGTTTAATAGCATGCTATTCAGTCTCCATGATTTTGAGTGTTTTGGGTTCTTTCCTTTGGGGTTGGTTTCTAGTTTCAGTCCCAGTGGTCAGAGAAAATGCTTGATATGATTTCAATTTTCTTGAATTTGTTGAGGCTTGCTTTGTGTCCTGTCATGTGGTCTATCTTTGAAAATGTTCCATGTACACTTGAAAGAATGTGTATTTTGCTTCTTTGGGATGAAAAGCTCTCTATATATATCTGTTAAGTCCATTTCATCTAGGGTATTGTTAAGTGACACAATATCCTTGTTGATACTTTGTTTGGAAGATCTGTCCATTTTTGACAGTGAGGTGTTACAAAGTCTCTTAGTATAATTGTGTTGCTAATTGTCAATATTTTTCTTGAAGTCCTCCAAGATTTTCTTTATGTATTTGGGTGGTCCTATGTTGGGTGTATATATATTTACAATGTTTATGTCTTCTTGGTGGATTCTTTCTTTGAGTATTATGAAGTGACCTTCTGGGTCTCTCTTTATGGCCCTTCTTTTGAAGTCTGTTTCGTCTGATATGAGTATTGCTACCCCTGCTTTTTTTTCCCCTGTCCATTTGCTTGGAAAATTTGTGTCCAGCCCTTCACTTTCAGTCTGTTCAGGTCTTTTGTCCTGAGGTGGGTCTCTTGTAGGCAGCATGTGTGGGTCATGTTTTCTTACCCATTCAGCTATTCTATGTCTTTTGATTGGAGCATTTAATCCATTTACGTTTAAGGTTATTGTTGATAGGTAGTTATTCATTGCCATTATTTCCTACCTGTGTTCCTCTGTCTTTCTCTTTTCCTTCCTTTCCTTAAAGCAGTCCCTTTAGCATCTCTTGCAGAGCTAGTTTGGTGGAGGTGTATTCTTTTAGACTTCTTTTGTCTGGGAAGCTCTTTATTTGGCCTTTTATCTTGATGAGAGCCTTGCTGGGTAAAGTAGCCTTGGTTGCAGGCCTCTGGTTCTCATTACTTGGAATATTTTTTGCCATTCTCTTCTGGCTTGGAGTGTTTCCATTGAGAAGTCAGTTGCTAACCTTATTGGGGCTCCCTTGTATGTTACTTCCTGTTTCTCCCTTGCTGCCTTTAAGATCCTCTCTTTGACATTTTGAATTTTGACATTTTAATTATGATGTGTCTTGTAGTGGGCCTCTTTGGGTTCTTCTGCTTGGGACTCTCTGTGTTTCCTGGATTTGTGTGACTTTTTCTCTTATCAGATTAGGGAAATCTTCCATCATTACTTTTTCAAACAGGTTTTCTATCCCTTGCTCTTCTTCTTCTACTTCTGGTATCCCTATTATACGGATATTATTACGTTTCATGTTGTCCTGCATTTCCCTTAATCCCTCTTCATTCTTTCTGATCCTCTTTTCCTTTTCTTGCTCTTTCTGGGTGTTTTTTTCTACTTTGTCCTCCAGCTTGCTGATCCGATCCTCTGCTTCAAGTCTGCTTTTGATTCCTTCTACTGTGTTCTTCAGTTTAGAAATTGTATTCTTCATTTCCTCTTGGCCGTTGTTGATAGTTTCTATTTCCTTTTTCATGTTGATATAGTTTGCAGTGAGTTCATTGTAGTTTCCCTGTAGTTTCTGGTAGTTCTCTTTGAGCTCAGAGATTTCAGTGAGCTTCCTGATAACCATTGCTTTGAGCTCAGTATCTGATAGTTGACTTGCCTCTATTTCATTTAGCATTCTTTCTGAGGCTTCCTCCTTTCCTTTCATTTGGGGATTGTTTCTTTGTCTTCCCATTGTTTGTGAGACTCTTCTTTTTAGCCTCTGCTTCTTAAATTGATCTGTTCTGACTCCCTGGGTTTATGGTAATGAACTTCTATGGTAGAATGCCAATGGGATTCAGTGGTGCTGTCTCAATCTCCTGAGCTCACTGGTCTTGAGCTGACGTTTATGGGTCTAACAGGGTCTAAGTCTGGTCTTTTCAGAGCTCCAGGTTTTATTGTCTCACCTTCTGATCTTTCAATGTCCTCTATCTTTGGTCTCTGATCTTCATATATGCTGGAATACCGGTGGCTGTTCCCTCTGTTCCTCAGATTAGCTAGGTGTTTCACTGGTGCCGAGGGGAAGTGGAGTCCGCTCCCACCTATCTCACCGCCATCTTTCTATTCCCAAAAGTCTATTTTAGTATAATACTTCTCAGACAATTAGGTGTTTTAAAAATAATATATTTAAAAGTTTTTGAAGATGCAGTAACTCAAGATAGGGATTGTTACATGTACTTAAAGTATTTGAGAAAACAAATTTATCTACTTTTATTCTCGAGAGACTTAGTGTTAATATCTTGCTCATAATCCCGTTATAAATAACAGGAAGGTTCATATATTTTGTAACTAGAAGGGATTTTTGAAATAATTAAGTCCTGTGTATTCATTTAACAGGTGAGTAAATCTAATTTGAAAGTTGCTGAGGTTAAAAACCACTTTAGTGATTCTTTTTCTTTGTCTTAAAGTTTTAAGTGCTTAATTGCTGAAGATTAGGAATGAAGGATAGCGTGAGCATCCAGAAATCATTTTCTATAAATGCCCATTCTAGGTAAAACTCAATGGAGAGGAGGAAACACTTTGGGAGGTATGCCAAAAAGGAGAGGAACTGGAGGGACATTGTCACATTATAGATATATGGAAAATCATAGCATATCAAAGAAAGGGAGAATGAACAGTTCTTTTACAATAATAGGACAACTTTGTATTCTAAAGTAAATTTATAGGCATTTAGCAGGCAAGAGGAAGAGTGGAGGTAAAGCAGAGTAGAGTTTGTTGCCCCGAAATATACCTCTGTGGGATGTTAATATTTTTAAGCTGGTTATTTTTAAAGCCCAGAAGGCTCAGGAAGGACCTTTGACCTTACCCTGTCTAAAAGAATTTAAGGTAGAAGAGCCAGTTCCAGGAAGGAGCTATCACTGTAGATAACTATAGTATAATATGAACTAGGTATTGTAGACAGGAGAAGCCTAGCAAGATCCATTTGATCAAAGTCCTCTCTGTGTTATACTGTCTCTGCATGGCCCAGCAAACATGTTTATCAAATGTTTACTTTTGTATCTTCATGTGAATTGCCTTTCTCCAACTTTGAAGTCCCAAACCACTATAACCTCTTCTCTTTAGCACATGATAGCAATTAAGCCCCAATTGCCTGATTTGTCCTGGGGCCTCATATGCTTATGTAAACCTTGTACATACGTTTGTATTTAAACCTGGTTATTTTTTTCCTGTTAATCTGTCTCATGTCTATTTAATTCTTAGGCCAGCCAGAGGAACCTAGAAGGGTGAGTAAAATTTCTTCCTCCCCTATAGATGGATGTAACATGGTAACAGGCATAAAATTTTTGAAATAGTCATATGTAGAAATGATGTGACTACTTGGTAGCATCCTTTTTATTAGGAATATTCAAACTTACTGCTATTAACTTTTTACTGGTTCCTCTGAAAATATTTCTTTTAGAAAAAGTTGAATGTGAGAGACTTAAAAATTGTGAATTGCAAGCTGTAGTAGTCATTTTGTACATTTTAATTTAGTGGTTGTCAATCTAATGACAGTATTATATTACATAAAAATTGTGGAAGGAGGTTTTTTTTGGAAAGCATGTATTATCCATTTATGTTTCCCTCTGGTAAAACAGAATGTGTAAATTTAAGGTCAGAGTAAAGAGGAAGATACTATTTATATTTTGAAAAATACTACCCAGGTGATTATTCTGTATCAGTTCCCTGCCTACTTTACAAAACAGAGTGTAAAAAGAAAGAAATTCAAACTAAAATCTTTTGTCAAAGACAGGGACATAATTTAACGGGAGTCTTGTTGATCAAGAGAGCTTTAAAGTAAGGAGTTTTAAGATGTTTACTTAAAACTGAAACTGGATTGATACTTTGATGCAGAGGAAGGCTTAATCAAATTATGTTTAGAAAAAACATAGAAGGAGTCAGAGGTGAATCACAGACAAATGAAATTGGGGTAACGAACTATAAATGTTAGCAGTATTAAGAATGACCTTTTAATTTAAACTTTTTAAAGTTAAAATCAATGCAGCAAATGTGACAAGTTCCATTCTAGATAAATCAGTGAACAAAGAAACAAAGATCCCTGTCCTAATGGAAGTTACAGCGTTTCAGTTTGGGGAGGGGGGCACAGTAAGTAAATGAAATGGCAAATGAGAAGTACTGTTGCAAAAGAAAAAAGTTGAGTAAGGTAAGGTGAGGGAGAGTGTTGGGAGGCCAAAGGCTGCAAATTTTATTATGATTAGAATAGTAAGGAAAAACTTACTGAGAACTGAAAACCTAAAGCCGGGGTGTCCAACCCGTGGCCTGCATGCAGCCTAGGATGGCTACAAATGTGGCCCAATATAAAATCATAAATTTACTTAAAACATTATGAGGTTTTTTTGTGATTACATATCACAATGTATTTAATGTGTGGTCTAAGACAACTCTCCTTCTTCCATTGTGACCCGGAGACACCAAAAGGTTGGACCACCCCTGAAGCATTAATTATCTAATGTAAATACACATATGGTGATGGGGAAAGCGAGCTTTGCAGATAACCTGGGGTGACGTCAGTTCAGGGAGCTACACAATACAAACCAGGAATTTGTGAAAGATTTCTAGGCTAAAGATATAAAAATGTGATCATTATTTTAGATGATATTTAAAACTATAAGACTAAATGCAGTCATCCACAGGGGCTGAGTACAGATATTGATGGGAACAGAATGATACCACCCCAAAATATGCCTGTGGCATATTGATTTTTTTAAGCCTTTTTTTTTTTTTAAATTTTACTTACATTTTTGAGAGAAGTGAAGGGATGGAGAAAGGGAGAGAGAGGCAGTGATGGGTGAGAGAAACATCTATCGGTTGCCTCTTGTGTCCCCAGCTGGGGGGACCTGGCCCACAACCCAGGTATGCACCCTGACCAGGAATCGAACTGGGGACCTTTTGGTTCACAGGCTGATTCTCAACCCACTGAGACACACCAGCCAGGACTAAACTGGTTATTTTAAAGAAACAGAGGCCCTGGCTGATGTAGCTCAGTGGATTGAATGCTGGCCTGTGAACCAAGGGGTCACTGATTCAGTTTCCAGTCAGGGCACATGCCTGGGTTTGTGGCCAGATCCCCAGTTGGGGGCGCGTGAGAGGCAACCACACATTGATGTTTTTATCTCATGCCTCTTTCTCCCTCCCTTCCTCTCTCTAAAAGTAAATAAATAAAATCTTTTAACAAATAAAAAAAATAAACAGGCGATACTGATGCTCTGAAAACTGAGAAGTTAACCTTTTGTAAGAAATATTTATATTTATAATGAAAACCTTCATTTGTAAGGGTGCCTCCCTCTCTGTACCAGGAAGAGAAGGATGATTCTAAATCTGTAGAAAGTTTTTAATAATGGAGAAGTCAGTGATTTAAATTTGTGTAACAACCTTACCCTTTTTTACTGTGCTTCTTCAGATAACCCCCATAACTGACTCTTCACCTCCAACATCCTTTTTTCCCTTTAGCTGAAGATGGTGTTTATTTGGTGACTTAGGCCACTTCTGGAAGTTTTTCAGTTTTCCTTGGTTTCTTCCGTGGATACAAGAGGTATATATGTTAATAAACTTCTGTTTATTTTTTTTCCTATCAATCTGCTATTAATTTTGTTGTTAGGGTAGCCAAAGAACCTAGCAGTGAAGAAAGGAAACGTTTTACTTCTCTGTAATGCAGAAGAGCACCATGGATTATTTTGCGGGAGTATGTATTCTAGTTGTTAGGGGTTGGGGAGGAGAGAAGGATCCAGTAAAGTTGGTACCAGCAAAGGACAGCTAGAAGAGTATGGAGTTCTGGAAGCCAGCAGAGGTTTTCAATTTTGACTGTGCTGCTGATAGTCAACCTAAGATGAAGACTGAGTATTAATCATTGGGTTTAGAAACAGTGAGTTAATAGTGATCTTGATTAGCTGTTTTGGTGGCATAGTCGAGGGGGCGGTCCTTATAGGAGTGGGTTTAAGAGAGAATGGAATAGAGATGTTAGAAATAGCAATGTAGACAGTTTTTTGAGGCATTTCGTTGCAAACAGTGAAGAAACAGTGTCTACAGTAGAAAATGGACTCTAGAGAAGATTTTTAAAAGAAACTGAAAAAAAACTTTTTGTCATTGGCAGACCTCACATACAACATTGTTGTCATAAGATTATAATAGATTGTAAACAAAAAGTTTGTTTGCTCTGTTGAAAGAAAAAGCTGGACCTGATCAGGATGCTGAATTTATTATACTACTACTAGCTCTTGGTGGTTTAAGTAGAGGAGGAGTGTGGGTGCTGTCCACCCACCCTGTGTCTGTCTAAGGATACACCTAGAGTTTGCCAGTGTTGGGGAGGAAGGGAACCTGGAGCCTGCCCACGCCCACCCCTGCACATGCACACATACTCACACTCATGTGCACAGACTCACTTCCCTTCCCTCAGTTTCTCTTTATCTCTTTCCTCCCAGTCTCACTCTCCTTCTCTTCACTGTTCTTCTCTCCCTATTTCTCCTTCTCAAGTTTTATCTGTCTGGATCTCTCTTAATCTCTGCCCTCCCCTTCTCTCCTCCCTTTCATCTCCCTCCCTCCCTTCTCCTGATAGTGATACCTTCCTCCAAGGTTGCATCTCTTCACAGCCCTCCCTAAGCACTCAACCCCTAACGTGTTGTGTGCACATATACACACAGATGTTATCTTTATGCCTTACTTTTACTGTCCTTTTTTACATATGTTTAGATAAATAAATAATACTGTGTTACAATTGTCTACAGTATTCAGTACAGTAACATGCCTGGGAGTAATAGGCTATACCATATAGCCTAGGTGTGTAGTAGGCTATGGTCTGTATAAGTACAGTCTGTGATGTTGCACAGTGAAGAAATCACCTATCAACATTTCTCAGAACATGTCCCTGTCCTTAAGTGGCACATGACTTTATATAAGATAGAATATGAGAATTCCCATTTGTCTTTTTTCCTAGGATGTAACTATTGTTAATAGTTTTCTCTGTATGCTTCATGCCCTTTTTCCTAGCTACTATACTTAACAGATATATACTCATACATGTGCAGTTGACCCTTGAACCACTCACTCAGTGGCTTAGGGTATCTAACTCCTGTGCAGTTAAAATCCTCTTAAAACTACAGCTGACCCTTGGTGTATATGGATTCCTAACTGTGGAGTTGACCCTTGAAAAATGCAGGTTTGAAATGCAGTCACTTGTTGAGGGTGCGCTGCATATAAGTGACTTGTGTTGTTCAAGCCTGTGATGTTCAAAGGTCACCTGTATATAATTAAGAGCAAAATATAACTGGGCTGTGTGGGATTGAATAGTGATCACCCAAAAATATGTCCAACTCCTAACCTCTGGAACCTGTGAATGTAACTTTTGGAGAAAGGGTCTTTGCAGATATAATTCAGGATCTCAAGGTAAGGTCAGCTTGGGTTAAGGTGGGCAATAAATTTAATGGCAGTGTCCTTGGAAGAGAGGATAAAATGCAGAGAAGCAGTCTATGTGAAGACAACAGACATGGGGAGGTGATGTGAAATTGGAGGCAGAGACTGAAGTTAAGCAGTCTATAAGCCAAGGGACACTTGGAGTCAACAGAAACTGGAAGAGGCAAGGAAGGATTTTTCTCTATAGCCTTGAGGGAGGGTGTAGGGCCCTGCCTACACTTAGATTTTGGAATTCTGTCCCCAAGAAATTGCGAAGAATAAATTTCTGCTAAAAGCCACCAAATTTGTGATGATTTGTTATGGCAGCCCAAGGAAACTAATATAGGCTAATACTGTATATCTTGTTCTACAGCTTTTAACTTTTTACTGTAAATATCTTTTGTGTTACTGCATATGGTTGGATTTTGTTCTTTTATAACAACTGCTTTGTGTTTCCACAGGGTGAATCTGCTATGTGTGGTATATCTATGCATGGTGTAGTATGTACATTTAGTTTATTTCTAAATGTTGCTCAAGTACATTTATGTTAAGTTTCTAGATTTGCCAAATAAGCCTTTTTAAAATACTGTTTTTCTTTTTATTGCCAGCAATGAACATTATAAATCTTTAATTTCTTTTACATGTTGGGTGAAAAATGGTATATCACTACTCTGCTTTACTTTTCTCTACTTGCTAGTGAAATTAAATGTTTTGTCATGCTTGGCCATTTGTAAAGCCTCCTAAAAATGAAACTCAAAAAAGCCACTTTAAATATGCTTTTAAGAGACAAGTGTGTAATTTTCTTTGTAGTTCTGTTATCTCCTTTTATTAATAAAAGTTAAGAATAAATTTAATTGAAGGAGTTCAAGATCAGCCTCCCCCCCAACCAGATGTGCCATTTTCACATGTGAATCATTGTGAGTTGAAGGAAAATCAAGACCCAGCAGTTTCAAGAAAAACTTTTACATCTTTCCTAATTACCTAAAGGAATTCAGATAGGGGTGCTTGGATAAAGAGATAACTTTTTATCTGATTATCTGTATGGCAGGACAGACATTTAATTAGTAAACATCTGTTCTTCTTATCATCCTGTGAATTACTCTCCTCCCCAATGAAGCTCCAGGATCCTAACCTATTCCTTAGTTCAGAATGGCAGATAAGCCTCTGGCCTGTCTTATCCTTGCCTCTCATTGTCTTTGTGAGGTTTCTTTACACATGGAATTAAATTAGTTTTTTTCTTCTGTTAGCCTGTCTTATGTCAATTTGATTATTAGACCAATCATTAGAAATTGAAAGGGTAGAGGAAAAAAATTTTCTTCCGTACAGCTGATACCAAATGTTGGGCGGGGGTGGTGGTGCACTTTGTAACCTTTGAAGGCAAAAGTGGAAACTTGTTTGACTTACTGAACTTAAAAATACAAGTAGTACTGTACAAGATTAACTTGCAGAAAACTGGCGCTTTATAACTATTAGAAAACCACTTTTGTCATGAACTGCAATTCTTATCTCCTAAGATCATGAGTTCTAGATAGAACTTCTCACACTACTCTTTGAACCCTATGCTTAGATTTGTAATATTTTTTTTTTTTTGTATTTCACGTGCGCACATGTGTAGGTTTAATGCCCAAAATATACTCTGGTAAATTGTTTTTTTTTTTCAGGAAAATTATGGCTTAGTTTATCACTTAAAGTAGGGATTTAAATAATGAATGACATGGTCCTTTCATAACAAAAACCGGGGAAAATCAGGGACATCATGATAATCTTAATTACTGAAATTAAAAATATTCAGGGCATCTTAAATGATTTAAAATGTAGAGAAATAATCCAAAAGGAAAGACTTATTGCTCCTATAATAATAGACTTAACAGGAAATGTGGCCAGTGAATTCAATTGCTGCATATTCCTCACTTTGAATTAAGTGAATTGATCAAGAAACTACTATATAAACTATCCCTCCCAACACTGAGGATTTGATTGATACGGTTTTTCCTTTAGGTGTCCTACTGTTAATGATAGACTGATGTTTGTTGAGTCATAGGTCTGTGAAAGATAGTTACTCTTCTAAGATATTCAGAAATATCTTTTCTGAATATATAAGTGTTCAGATGCTCTATGTAAGTTTTGTGAATTTTGTTTAAATCTTGAAAAAAGTTATCTTCAGTTTTCTTTGCATTGCCTTACATCTGGCCAGAGGAACTAGGGTGAAAAATGAAAAATCGTCATGAAGTTAAGAAAAGCTAAACAGTACTTTGGAAATGGTACATGATGAGGCAAGTCAACAGCATTTAGGAGTGAAAGTGAATGAAGAGGTTAGCCTTTAAAGTTCTTGTCTTGCTGGATGTGAACATAGTTATGAATGACACTGAAAAACATTGAAGGAAATGAAGAACATCAGGCCATTATCAAGTGATGATGAGAAAATGCAGTCAATTAATTTTCTAAGCAGGAACAGTTCTTGATTATGTGGATGAATAGGAAAAACACTTCTGTATATCTCCTCTTGTATACTACAACATTGAGTACCTTGCGACCATATGAGTGGGTATTCCACTCAATTAAGTATATTAACTTAAACTCAGGTGTAATTGAAAGGGGCTTGCTACGAATAACCAAAGACACATTTATCACTCCGGTCAGTAAGGAAATTACAAGGGTTTTTTTAGGAGCTCTCTGCCATGAAGACCAAATATATATTTATTACAATAAACAGTCAGACACAGAATGCTTAAGTGTTTGAATAAAGTAGTGATCTGAGCAAAGACATTATCTTCCTATAAAATTGAATATGTAATTGAGACATTAAAGGAAGACATTTTTAATAGGAGCAAAAGATGGTTTGATCTCTCCTGTAAGACAACTGGTTAGCAAATCAAAAGGGCTGTGAAAACTGGGCACCAGTACACAAAATATTTTCTAAAATGAGTAGCTCAGTTTTGTTTAGTTGTTCAATGTGCACAAAATAGAAAACAATTTCTTGATTCTTGACTATAAAGCAGGTATGGTTGAATTGTTACAGAAGCTCAGGAATGTAGATTTTTGCCTGAGTCTCCATGGGAACAAAATCTTTATCAGCATTTATTTTCTTTATCAGCATTTATTTATTAGTCTCAAACCTTCTAAAATGATCTCTCAGAATAGGAGATTTTTACAAAGGGGAACCCCTATTTTACAGGAAACTACATTCCCTGAAGCAGTGATTTCCCATGTTTACATGGGTTGAAATAACCAGAAAACAAGAGTGTTCTCCATAAATTTGTTTAATATTTTATGACAGGATTCCAAGAAGAGAAAATTACACCTTTAGGAAGTAAGGGATCATCTTAAGAAGAATTACATTGCAACTATTATTCCAGAAACCAATAGGTCTTGAATGGCTGTGAATGACTCGTCTTTCAGAATTAATCTAATAAAATAACATTGGAAGGCTAGAGAATATATAGGTTCAAGTTTTGGCTTTGTCACTTATTTGATTTTTGGGCAAGTCATATAACTCCTTTAGTCACAGTTTCCTGTTCTGTAAATTGATAGTTATGCCTATTAATGAAGCTGAGAGAATGTTTCTGAAAGTGAACTATCAAATGATACATATTTAAGGATGTTTTGCTATATATTGTGCTTTTAAAGATTTTAAATGGAAAGCTATGGGTAAACAGAAAAAAAAGAGAAATAAATGTTTAACAGTGGAGTCTACTAAATTTCCAAATCAAATTTTATTTTTTAAGTTTTATAGAGAGGATTTAATGTCAGGAGTTACAGCAGAAGTTGAAAGTTGGCTCAATTATTATTTACTTTTCTTCAATAAATATTTTTTTAAAATCTGAAACAGGACCTGTTTTAGTGTTAAGTGTTTAATAATCATTGGGTTTTCTATAGTTATGTTTATTTCATTAAAAAAAGATTGAGTATCTGACTAGTGGTAAATGTACCTCATGCTTATTTATTGAAAGATTTGCTATGTAGTTCAGTTTTTAGAAATATATTTTATAACTCCTATATTAAACAAGATATTCACAGAATACCACCTTTGTTCTCTATATTTTTCTATTTCTCTTAGTTGTATAACTCTGCATAGTACAATGTCTGGGTTATGTCTAATTTTAGGGTTCAAGTAGATAAAGTTTACCAGTAATAAAAAGTACAGTGCATTGGGGTAGTAGGTGGTAGTATCTGTGATTGAATTATTCTTCCCCCCTCCCCCTGCCCCCAAACCAGATATCCTTAGGCTGCTGACTTTAGAAACAACTGGAGTGGAGTGTTAGTTAAAAATCTGACCTCTGATACTCAACCAAGACTTTGTGATCAACATTTGTTACACTTTGGAATTATCTGGGGAGTTAAAAAAGTTCTGATGGCTGGACTTTACCCCCAGAGAATCCAATTTAATTGGTCTGGAGTGTGGCTAGCATTTCTTAAACTGAATCATTGTATAGAATTACCTGGAGTGCTTCTTAAAATGGGAATTGTTGGGCCCTACACTGAGAGTTTGTGATTCTGTTGCTCATGGTTGAGGCCTGAGATCTTGTAGTTCTAATTAAGTTCACAGGAGATGCTGATTCTAGTCTAGGGGCCACACTTTCAGAATTGTACTCTGAGCATTTAATTTGGAGGGTATGTAATATTAAATGAGAAAACTTAAGTTCGTAAAGAACATAGGAAATGTAATAGATTTCAAAGTAAAAAGTGGTAAGTGTGGTAAATGCTAAATTTTAACCTATAAAGTAGAAAGTATATTACTATATTCATTATATCTGTAAGTCTAAAATCTTCTAAGTTCATTTACAATGAAAAATCCTAAATATTATAAGTAATAACTTACCAAAAAGAATATTCTGAGAGATGTTAAACAAAGCAAATGTTTTTGTCAGGTTTGTTTTGGTATAATTTGCATATAGTAAAATTTGTTCTTTTATAAGTTTTGACAGATGCATCAGTTTCACAGCCATCAACAGAATCAAAATATAGAGTAAAATAATTTCCTCATGCCCCTGTGTGGTGTAACCCTTCCTCCAACCCCAGCTTCTTTCAAGCACTGATCTCTTTTTCTCACCTTATAAAAGTTCTGCCTATTCCTGAATGTCACATAAATGAAAGCATCTAGTATGGAAGCTTTTGATTCTGGCTTCTTTCACTAAGCATAATGCACTTGAGATCCATCCATATTGCTGAGGTTATCAATCCATTCTTTTTCCTCCCCTGCCCCCTTCCTTCCTTGCTTCCCTCCCTCCGTTTGCAATTTAGGTTTATAGCAAAATTGAGCTGAAAGTGCAGAGTCCACATACACTGCCCCCTCCATGTACATCCTCCCGCACTAGCACAGAGTGGTTCATTGGTTATAGTCAGTGGACCTGTATTGATAACACCCAAAGTCTGTAGTTTACATTAGGATTCATTCTTGTACATTCTGTGAGTTTTGACAAAGTCAAATGTACCATCACATGTCCCAGTAGTATAGTATCATACAGACTGATTTGCCCTAAAAATCTGTGCTTTGCCTATTCATCTTTCCCACTCCCTTAACCCTTGGCAACTACTGATCTTTGTATTGCTCTCCATAGTTTTTGTCTTTTCCAGAATACCATACAGTTGGAATTACACTGTATTTAGTGGTGTTTCCAGATTGACTTCTTTCACTTAATAATATGTATGTCTTTTCATGACTTGATAGCTCATTTCTTTGTATTTCTGAATAATACAACACTTTATCCATCCACCTGCTAAGGATATCTTAGTTGCTTCCAAGTTTTAGCAGTTATGAATAAAGCTGCTATAAACATCTATGTGTAGGTTTTTATATGAACAGAAGTTTTCAATTCATTTGGATAACTTTCAAGTCTTGTAGTTGCTGCTTTTATATATATGGTCAGTGTATGTTTAGTTTTGTAAGAAACTGCCAAACTATCTTTTAAGTGGCTATGTTATTTTGCATTCTTGGCAGTAATGTAAGAGAGTTCCTGTTCCTCTACATCCTTTCCAGCATTTGATATTGTAAATGTTGCATATTTTGGCCATTCTGATAGATGAGTAAGTGGCATTCTGTTGTTTTGTGTGATGTCAAATATCCTTACGTATGTGTACCTGCCGTATATGTATTGTCTTTGGTGAGGTATCTGTTCAGCTCTTCAGATCTGTTGTCCTTTAAAAGTTGGATTATTCTTTTCAGTTACTGTTGAGTTTTAAGAGTTGTTTTTGTATTTTGCCCTGGCCAGGTAGCTCAGGTTAGAGAGTCATCTGTATATGACAAGGTTGTAGGTTCAGTCCTCAGTTGGGGCACATAGGAAAATCAACCAATGAAGGCATAAATAAGTGGAGCAACAACAACCCCCCCAAAAAAGTTTTTTTTTGTAGCGTACAAGTCTCTTAAAAAGTTTTAAAATTCTTTTTTGATGCCATAAAGAGAATTGCTTTAATTTCATTTTCAGTGTGTTCATGTGTGGTTTATGGAGACACAACTGATTTTTAAAAAATTAAATTTATTAGGGTAACATTGGTTAATAAAATTATATAGGTTTCAGGGGTGCAGTTCTATAATACATCATCTGTATATTGTATTGTGTGTTTACCACCCAAGTCCAATCTCCTTCTATCACCATTTATCCCCCTTTACCTCCCACCTCCCCCCCTTTCCCTCTGATAATTGCCATGCTATTGTCCGTCTGAGTTTTTTCCCCTTTAATCCCTTCACCTTTCTCACCTAGCCCCAGAAATCACCCCCCCCCATCTGATAGCTGTCAGTTTGTTCTCTGTAGCTGAGTTGGTTTGTGTTTTATATGTTAATTTATTTTGTTCATTAGATTCCACTTATAAGTGAAATCATATGGTACTTGTCTTTTTCTGAGTGGTTATTTTACTTAGTATAATACCCTTCAGGCAGATCCATGCTGTCTCAAAAGGTAAGATATCCTTCTTTTTTATGGCTGAGGAGGAGTATTCCATTATGTAAATGTACTACCCCTTTTTTATTCACTCATCTACTGGTGGACACTTGAGCTGCTTCCAAATCTTTGCATAGACAGTAAATTCTTTGACATTTCTTATAGCAATATTTTTTCTGATATATCTCTTTGAGCAAGGGAAATAAAAGGAAAAAAAAAAAAAACAAGTGGGACTCCATCAAACTAAAAAGTTTTTGCACAGCAAAGGAAAACATTAACAAAATGAAAGGACAAGCCACTGAATGGGAAAACATTTGCCAAAGATACATCTCATAAGGATTTAATATCCAAAATTTGTAAAGAACTTAAAAAACTCAATAACAAAAAAATTGCAATTGAGAAATGGGCAAAGGACCCGAATAGACATTTAACCAAGGAGGACATAAAGATGGCCAATAGGCATATGAAAAGATGCTCAACATCCGTAATCATCAGAGAGATGCAAGTTAAAACCACAGTGAGATGTCACCTCACATTTGTTGTTAAAATGTCTATCATCATTAAATCAAATGATAAGTATGGCCAAGGATGTGGTGCAGCTATTGTGGAAAGCGGTATGGAGTTTCCTCAAAAAATTAAAAGTGGAACTGCCATGTGATCCAACCATTCCACTTCTGGGAATATCCAAAGAAACATTGAAACACTAATTTGAAAGAATTTATGCACCCCTGTGTTCTTTGAAGCATTAGCCAGTTTATTCTTTTAACTATATTCCTCTGTTTCCTTCCTTTCTCTCTGCCCCCCCCCCTTTTTTTGGCATTTCTTGTTACTGGTTTGGTGGTAACTAACTCCTTTAGCTTTTGTTTGGGAAGCTCTTTATTTCTCCTTCAATTTTAAATGATAGCCTTGCTGGGTAAAGTAGTCTTGGTTGTAGGTCCTTGTTTGTCACTTTGAATATATCTTGCCAGTTCATTCTTCAGCAAAGTTTTGTTGAGAAACCAGCTGATAGTCTTATAGGTGCTCACTTGTGGTTTACAGTCTTTCTCTTGCTGCTTTTAAAATTCTCTCTTTCTCTTTAACTTTTGTCATTTTAATTTTGACATGTCTTGGTGTGGCCCTCTTTGAATTCATCTTGTTTGGGACTCTGCGCTTCCTGGACTTGTGTCTTTTTTTCTTCACCAGGTTAGGAAAGTTTTCAGTCATTATTTATTCAAATATATTCTCAATTCCTTGCTCTGTTTTCCTTCTGGTACTTTTGCCATGCAGATCTTGTTACAGTTCATGTTGTCCCAAAGGTCCTTTAAACTTCCCTTATTTTTAAAAATTCTTTTTTCTTCTGAAGCTCTGATTGGGTGTTTTTTGCTACCTTGTCTTCCTAATTGCTGATTTAATTCTCTGCTTAATTCAACTATTTATTCCTTCTGGTGTATTTTTTATTTCAGACATTGTATTTTTCATTTCTGACTGCTTTTTTTTTTAATGGTTTCTGTCTTTTTTTTTCATACTGTTGTAGTTCTAAGTTCCTTGAGCATCCTTATAACCTTTTTTTTTTTTTTTTTTTGCCTCTGTGTCTGGTAAATTGCTTGCCTCCATTTCATTTAACTCTTTTTTCTAGAGATTTCTCTTGTTCTTTAATTTGGGACATGTTTCTTTGTCTTCCCATTTTTGGCTGCTGCTTTGTGTTTGTTTCTTTGTGTTAAGTAGATCTGTTATGACTCCCAGTCTTGGTAGGGAGGTCTTATAGTAGATGTCCTGTAGGAACCCAGTAGCACAGTATTTTTGATCACCTGGGCTGTGTGCTCCAGAAATGTTCCTTGTGTGGGTTATGTGGGGCCTCAAGTTGTAATTGAGTCTTGATTGCTATTGGCCTGTTTGTGTATGGGGTTGACTCTTAGGCTGGCTGGCTGTGAGAATCAACCTTGACCACAGTGTATGATCTGTTGTGCAGGTGCTAACCATATGAAGCAGCCATGGCATTCTGGTGCCTGCCGAGATCTCCCTTTGGATATACTGCTTGTGAAGCTAATTGGATCCTACTCTAAGGTTATCTGAAATCGGCCACTGGGTGGTATTGGTTTTGGCTTCTTGGGAGAAACTCTGGTACAGACCAGTATCAGACACTGCTGGTGACCAGCCTTGGGCAACCTGATTGGAGCTATGAAGTGATCCACAGTTTGTGATTGCCTCTGCTGGACCTGGGTATGCGGATGAAGGACTAAGTTGTGCTTTGAGGTTGGCTTTTACTAGCAACAGGTCTGGGGTCAGGTCAGCAAAAGTCCCAAGGCACCCTGAGATCTACCTCTGCCTGCCTTCACCTGCCAGCTGCCTGTTTGTCTCAGTCACTGAAAGAGCCTCTGGGAGTACTCGAGTTTCATGAGATAGATTCTCAGTGAGTCACCAGGTAGGGGTGAGTGGTGGTCACCAGGTCTATACAGGTTCAAACTTGGTGCCAGCGTTAGGTCTGAGACCACTCAGCAAATGCCCCAGGGCATACTAAGTCTTATCTGCCACCTGCAGGATGCTCACACACCTTTGTGGTGGGTCAGGGTCATAAGGTAGTCTTTAGGGTGAGTCCAGCAGAGTTTATTAGGCAGAAACAGACCAAGATTTGGCTGTGTGAAGGGGGGGCTCTGCACTGTTTGGGAGTGCAAGGGAAAATATCCACTTGTCCTAGGGCCACACAACTCACTCTGTCCCATATTCTACCAGGACCCTGATCTCAGAATTTGGTGCCATCAGGAGTCAGGAGGATGGGGCTAGTTAATCTCCCATGAAGGGGAGGCACCAGTCAGGTTCACAGGAAAATGGGCAGAATGGTCTCCCACCCAAAGCCACATAACTCAGTCACTGACACCCCTTGAGGCAGCTGACTGCTCAGCAGGGCACAAACATCACAGGGTTGGGCTACTGGGAATGCAGAGGGTAGAACTATTGCATTCCCTCATGTTGTTGCCATATGGAAGAGAGTACATCACCCAAGAATGATGTCTGTGGGCTGTAGGAGAGGAACAGTCCAGGGATCCTGGTGGCTGTCCATTTATCTCTCTTCCCAGAGCCACAAACCCCAGTCTCTCATGCTACTCTAGTTGGCTCTGCCCTCTCTCTGCCAGAGCCCGGGGTGAGTGGCTGCAAACAAGATTTTATGCCTTGGTCCTTTAAGAGGGTGCCTGTGTCTCTAGTGTACTCCTGTCTCTGGTTGACAGAATCCCCATTGGTTTTCACAGGCAGATGTTATATGGGTGTCTCTGCCTGGCTCTGGTGCTCTGGGCTTTGAATCCCAGTTTGGCATTGAGACCCCAACCTTCTAAGGGGAACCTTTGAGTCTGAGATATACCTCTGTAATCTCAGTTGCTGTCTGTAGGAGTGAGGCCAGCCCCTTTAGCATCTTTGCCCTTCTTACCAGTCCCCATGTGGTTTTCCCTGTAAATTTTTGATTATAATTTACCTGGTATAATTTGGTTATCAACTTGGTTATTCAGGTTGATTGCTCTAAATTTTTGTTGTAATTCCAGTTTTGGTCTTGGAGGAGTTGAATGTGTAACGTCCATCTATGCTGCAGCCATCTTGGATCCCTTCATGACACAACTGATTTTTGAGTGTTGATTTTGTATCATGCAACTTTGCTATTTTTTTTAGTGCTAAAAAGTTATTTTGTGTGGCATATTCAGTATTTTTTATGTATGTCATCTGTAAACAGGCAGTTTTACTTTTCTAATTTGGATGCTCCTTTTTTTCTTTCCCAATTTTTGTGGTTTCTGCTACCTAGGATTTACAGTACCTTGTTGAATAGAAGTAGTGAAAGTATGCATTCTTAACTTTTTCCAGATTTCAGCCTTTCACTATTAAAATATAAGCTGTGATTTTTTCATGTATTGCCTTTATGTTGCGATAGTGTCCTATTAGTTTGTGGAGTGTTAGTAGTCATGAAAGGGTGTTGAAGTTTGGCAAATGTGTTTATTGTATCAACTGTGATGATCATGTAATCCCCCCCCCATTTCACTAATGTATATTGCTTTGATTGATTTTTATATGTTGAACATCCTCAGTTTCTAGGAATAAATCTCATTTGGTTATGGTTATAATTCTTTTAATAATTTATCGAGTTCAGTTTGTTAGTGTTTATTTTTAAAAATAAAGATATTTTTGTTTATACAATAGCAATGTTTGTAAATTGGAGGTGCTGTGTTCATTTAGAGAGAGTTTGTAGAGCCTGGTGTTTTAGTTCTTATGTATGAGCTTAAGTTAATATGCTGCCTTGTTTAGATTATGCCTGCGTTAAGGGAGTATACTGTTCCCCTAAGGCTACCGGCCGATTTATAATATAACTAAAGGGCTTAATTTCCCATATGGAAGTTGTTCATTTAAGTCTTACAATTAAATAGTTTGATAGTTTCCATTTTTAGTATAAGGTGCATATTCTGCCACTAGGGCTATTTTCAGATAATATAATTTTAATCAGTGATATCACAACTTTAAATGATTTTCTTTTCCTCAGTATAATTCAATTGATATTAACATATTTCATATTTATATATTTTTACCACTAAATTTTTTAGTGTATCACAACCATCAATGCTTAGTTTAGTTTTCTTTATTATATATAAGGAATTCTTTATCCTTATATTGGACAATATTTAAATATTGATATATTTGCATAAAATTAAAAAATATTTAGTTTGTAATTTTACATAAAGCCAGAAATGAAAATTTATCCCCTTGTGCCATTAACTTTGTCAACTTTTCCTTCCGACTTCATCAGAACTACCCCCATCTTAAATCTGTTTTAATAGCATTGTGTTATATATTGCTCCATATTTATCTCTCTTTTCATATAATCTTATACAGCCTTGTTGTGATGATGAGTTTTTAAAAATGGGGTCATTAAATATAGTTTACTGCAACTTTCTGTTTTCACTAATAATACCCCAGAGAAAAACCCCATCTAAGATCTAACTCTGCTCTCCATTTAAGGTGTAATTCCTAATTCATTATTTTCATGACTCCATAACGAATGCTTTGTGATGTGTAATATAAAATTTATTTAACCATTCCCACATTTATGGTACTATTCTGTTTCCAGTTCTTTGCCATTTGAAACAATGTTGTATCTTTGAATATGTTCTTTGCTTTAAGATGCTTTAATTTCTGTGGGATAGATTGCTAGAAGTTGAATTGCTGGTTTGAAGGGTTTTTAAAATTTTTTATTTCAGTAAACGTTGCCAAATTGCTTTCCATAAAAATTTTTTCACAAGCAGTTTGTGAGAATACTCTTTCTCCTGCATCTCTGCCAGGAATTGCACTGTTTTTTAAACATTTGCCAGCCTAATAAATATAATGTTATATTTTATTGTTCCTTTTAATTTTGAATTTCTTTGAGTACTTAAGAGTTTGAGCGTCTTTTCTTAAGGTTCATGGACATTTGGTTTTGCTTGTTTGTCAATTGTGCTTTCCATGTCCTTTGCCCAAATTCTGTTTGGGTTGTTTGTCTTTTTCAAATTGTAAGAGCTCACCGAGTGTTACAACCTTAATCTTTGTTATCTCTGCTGCAAATGTTGTTATTTTCACCCAAGTACAAAAACTTTTAATTGTTATATAAATCTCTTTGTACTTTTTAGTTTTGAGTTGTGAATAAGATGTTGCCTAGACTCTTTCCTACAGGATATTTGCTTTTATTTTTTACAATTCACATTAATTGTGAGGTTTTTATGGTATGTTTTATAACATTAGGGTACCCAGTTTTATAGGGATGTCCAGCCTGTGGCCCACATGCCATCCAGGATGGCTGTGAGTGAGACCCAACACAAAATCGTAAATTTAACACTATGCTAAGTTTTTTTCTGTGGCAGTCTGATATTTGAAGCAGGTTCCAACCTATCATTTTTCATCTTTGGCTGGTCTGCAGCATTACTTCTTAAATATACAAATGACCATTTCCTTACAAATATAGCAGAAAACCCTTTGGATTCTTACTTGAATTACATGAAATTTATTAATTAGTATAGGAGACAGCTGACACTCCAAATGCTTTCCAGATACATGGTAATGTTTATGCCTTTTAATAAGAATGTTTAGTTTCTTCATATTAGTCCAAATCTAATTCATTCAAAAGTATTATGTAGGTCTTGTTGTGGTTGTAATGAAAACATTTTAATCTCAGATTTTTAAGATTATTGTTTGGCACAGAGACTGTTGCTTTTTATATATTGGTTTGTTTTTTTTTTCCAACCATCAGTTGGTGAATGGATAATCAAAATGTGGCACATTTATACAATGAAATAATAGCCATAAAAAGAATGAAGTGCTGATTCATGCTATAGCATGAATTTTGAAAACATGCAAATTGAAAAAAGTCAAACCTAAAAGTTCATATAGTATATGAGTCTGTCTATGTGAAATGTTAAGACCAGGAAAATCTAAAGAGATAGAAAGTAGATTAGTGATTGCCAGGGGTCACAGATAGGGGGAATGGAGAGTTGTTGCTAATCAGTATAGCTTACTTTTTTTTTAAAGATTTTATTTATTTTTAGAGAGAGGGGAAGGAGAAAGGGAGAGAAACATCAGTGTGGGGTTGCCTCTTACACGCCCCCTAATGGGAACCTGGCTGGCAACCCAGGCATGTGCCCTGGCTGGGAATTGAACTGGCAACCCATTGGTTTGCATCCTACGCTCAATCCACTGAGCTACACCAGCCAGAGCTAAGGCTTCTTATTTTTAAATGTTCCAACCTGTTTTTTCCCCAGCTGTTTCAGAGTTTTGGGTTTTTTTCTGTTGCCTCTCACACACCCCCATCTGGGGACCCTGGACTGCATCCCAGGCATGTGCCCTCACTGGGAATGAATGGTAACTTTCAGTTGTTAGGCCAACACTCAATCCACTGAGCCACACCAGCCAGAGTTTAACTTGTTCTTTTATCTTCTGTATTTCTTGTGAACTGAAAACATGCTGAATGATAGTGTTTGCTGACAAGTCATAGTTGTATAACTAGTTTGTTCCTTATAGTATGTACTGAGCCCAGGCTGAATACATATTTTTTTTCCTCATTTTATTTAGGGGAGGGAAAAAAGTACTCATTGTAATTGAAGTAGAACACATGAGTGGTGAGATCTAAAGGACTTGAAGGATGAACAAACATGAGTTTTGGTCATCAGAAATAACTACTTGCTGTAAAGTTTAGAAAACTAACATGAGTGGGACCAACAGACCTATTATATGTTGTATGTATAGGCTAGAGTATCACTTCCTCAATATTTCAGTGTTATCAGAACCATTATTTAAGGAGAAAAGGGAAAAGTTTTTCATTTTAAAGCCTACACATTAGATGACAGCCTCTATTCTGAAAAAATTGTTAAAGATAAAAAATTTAGCAGTTTTGCTGCATTTTTAGGCAGAGCTATATAGTTCATCCCTGATTGTAGAGGGTAGAATTTTTTTTATTAGAAAAATGTCAGTAAAGAAGTGTGGAAAAATATTTTGCAATTTAATAAAGTAACTGATTCAAATAAGGATTATCAATGGATTCTAAAACCATTGTATATGAAAGTTATTCTGGGTAACAAAATCATTCCACAAATTGCCAAGGGAAGGGTCTGGTACATCTTACCATCTTATTAACTAAATGATCAGATTTATCATCAGTCATGGTAGGAAAAAACTGTGACTTTATGTTCTTTCTGAAGTGATGCAATATAAAGTATACAACATCAACTGTGCAAAAAATGTTTATAAGTCAATCAAGCATGTAGACTTAATTTTCAGTTCATAAGAACTGAATATTCCATGTTGGTATGCTCTATGTATCTATTTTTGTCCCTTCTTTCTGAATTACCAATTTAAGTAGCTTCTTCACTGAGGCTTTTGTGTGACAGTAGTCTTGTATTTCAAAATCTGAAGTTCACTTGCTATTCTAATTCTATTTCTAGCTTCTTTTGACGAGTTCCCTAGCTCATGTATATGTGTGTTGTGCGTGGAATGGAGTAGTTATTACATTTGTTAAATGCTTACCTTGTTCCAGGTTCTCTGATTGTTGATTTTTACATCTTGATGGCAATGTTAATTTCTGTGTTTTGTGGTAAAATTTTCATGGAAATGTGTGAAAGTCAAAAAATACTAAATGCCAAACTATTTTCATTGTCTTTTTTCTTTCTTTAAATTGCATTGTGTAAAAAAAAATGTACATCTCATAAATACAGATATGCTTGTTTAAGCACAATACATCTGGAAAGGTAGAGACAAAATTGGTCACAATGGGTCCAATTTCCCTGGGTCACTGGTTGCAGAAGTCTTACTTTCAAAATGAATATATCCTTATTCACCTTTTAACTGCCACTCCCCAAATTTAATATCTTCTGTTTGTAAGCACACATACCTGTGTGTACATACACATCCATTAAAAATATTATTTCTATCTTAACCAATGCATTTAGCCGGAGCAATAATTTTCAGTTTGTAAGTTTTATTTTGTGAGCTAATTTGATTTCTAATAACATTTCTAATATTCTAGTTAAGTGCATGTGTGTTGACTAGAATGCCAGCTACAGATCAAGGGGATCCTTGCTTTGGTAAACAATAATAAAAAAAATAGAGAAATGTTTGATTGGAACTGTAGAAATGTGTGTTATTGGTAGTGGCTTATTTAAGTCAGTTCGTATTTCAGCAGCTCAACTTAACTACCTACCACCTTGTGAGTCACTGAAGATGAAAATATTTCTTATTCCTTTATCTCTGGTTCTGTGCTTACATCACTTAGTTCATTTATAGCTGTTTATCATTTCAGTATATTACTTTAGCTTTAAAGTCCTTCTTCAAAAGCCCTTCTATTTTTTGAGTCTCAGTTTATATTTTTTAATGCCATTAAAGGAGTAATCTACAGATATGTTGGGTTGAGACATTAGCTTTTCATCTTTATTTCCTATCCATCCATATTTTGAAGTTAGTAGACTGTATTAAGAACCAAATAGAGTATGAGACAGTTAATGCCTGTCACAGGTCTATAAAGCATATGCAAGAGAAAAAGCATGAACTTTATGGTTACATGGTATATATACTATTTTAAAAATATTTTTTAAAAAGAGATAAATATCTCATTGTAAATTAACAGCCACTTTATTTTTGTGTTGTTCCTGGCCTCTTTATAGATGCAAAACAAAAACAAAACTCACCAAGAGCTGAAAAATCATCCATTTTTGAACCCCCTGCTGGTGTCAATTAACATTTATTCTAGCCTGTATTGGGATACGTGATTTTTCTTTGAAAATACAAGTTGCTAAAAAGAAAAAGAAAATTTAGAGTTTTTTAAGCTCTTTAAAGTGAACGTACTGTGATTCTGTTAAAATAGGGTCCTGATTGAAAATGTGAGTTCTCTAGGAGCCTTACTAGTATAGTCTAAGAATCACTTAATTATGAATCACTTTTTTTTTCTGTCATTGCCACTTATTTGCTTGGTGACCTTGGCCTCTTACATCAAATTCTGCATTTATTAAATGTGAATACTAGAAGCTTTCTCAGCTACAGGATTGGCAAAATGAAGAGAGTAATATGTAGTTACGGGCTTTTATCATAGATGTTGCTGCTAATACTGAATGATTCTATAAACTTGAAAAGATTAGGGAATTATTTGACTGTAAATTGTTTCTGACAGCTCTATAAAATCATTGAAAAATTTCTGAAAATTATGTGATACGTTTTAGTTATTTGAGTTACTAAATGCCATGATTTCATTAGTTGAATGTAAAGCTATTTTATGGAAAAATTAAATGCATCTATTGTGTCTTAAAAGGTAGAGCACTTTTTTTGAAGGAAATGATATAATTTGCAAATATGTTTTTTTATGAGTTAATGAGGCCAAATAATTTTCTGTAGTAGTATAGCTCCGAAGTTGTGAGAAGATTCAGTTTGCCAGTTAAGAACTTTTTTCACATAACTTTTTATGATTGTTTACTTTTCCCTATTGTGAAAATCTTATAATGTGAGTTGTAAGAAGTACAGAAAATACAAGTAAGCAAAAAGAAGAAAAGTTCTCATTTCACCACCTTGTAGGTAACCACTGTTACAACATTCTGATGCTTACCCTTCTCATTTTTGTGTGTGTGTGTGTGTGTTGAAGGCTCAGTTTTATACACAAGCACAGAAATTAATTCTAAATACACATTGGTTACTTTTCTCAATTAAAAGTTACTTTTTGTGACATGATTTTTTAAAATTCCTTTTAGAAGTGCAGCCTTGTTCAAACAGTTCTGAAGGAGAAATGTAGTATATAAAACACACAAAAGTGGAGCCATTTTGGATGAATGTGGTATGGAAATGTAAAGCCTCAGTGTTTGGATTTCTTCATTAGCCTGAATCATCTGCTTAGGAAAGGTACCTCTGAAAAACTGTAGTGCTTACTAGAGGAAGAATAGTTGGACATTACTGCTGTCTACATTTTTAATGGCTGCAGAGTATTCCCTTATATGGCATCTCTGACAGCCCTGTAGGTGTTATGCTTAGAGCTTCCCTGATAGAAACCTGCCTTGAGGAATGTTGCTAGCTTATAGCGTCTAGCTACATAGACTTTGGGATTTGTTGGAGGAATGAGCCTAGGCCACATTCTCCCTGGGCAACTCCCTGCCAATAACTGAGACTTCCCAGCAGAGCAGGAAAGTACGGTCTAGACATTTCTTCCCAACATGGGACTTCTCTAAGGGCAGTCTTTGCACCTGAGCTCCCTGTTGGGTTGGCAGACCAGAGTTGCACTGGTATGAGGATCACACAATTGTCAGACCTGCATTGAAACCTGAAAGCTTTATCTGCTTAATCAACTCCTGCTCCTTTTTCTCTTCATTTTTCATAAAGTCATTTTACACAATGACTTTAACATTTCTAACTTCATCTTGGGTCTGCTTCTCAGAAAACCTGACCTGACATACATACATTCAGATGTGTGTGTTGTGTGTGTTTAAAATAAATATTTTTAAGAGTTACAGATAATATATTCATGGTTTTAAAAAAGCAGAGAAATGCACCAAATGAAAAGTGAAATATTCATGCCTTCTCTAAACCCTCAGGAAGCCAACTTCACATGTTCATTTTTATACTTATGTTATATTCTTATTTTCTTTATCAATTTTAGGTTGTATCTATTATCTCACTTTTCTGAAAGATAAGGGAATTAGTTATCTAACATTCCTTTTACCTTTCCTCTTCATGTTTTAATTTTTGTTAATTAGTGATATTTTTACCTTGTCAAGGCTTTGTGTTTACTTAATTATATGTCTGTAATTTAGACTGTACTTTGACTATAAATTTATTTTTAAAATTAAAAGTCAACATTAGCACTTGCTATAATTATGTGAATATAATTTAGTCCTGAACCAAGTGATTTGATTGAAACTATAAAGGAGTAATGTAATTCCATACACCTTATTCTGCCAAGAAAAGTCTTCAAGTATCATTCTGGATGCTCAGCTGTCTCTGTTCCTTGTGGCTCATGTTGTCTTCTGCAGTGGTTAAGAACACAAGCTACCGTATTTTTTGGACTATAAGATGCACTTTCCCCCCACGTTTGAGAAGAAAATCGGGGTGCGTTTTGTAGTCCGAATGTAGTTTACCTGGCTCGCTGGGGGGTGGGGGGGATGGTGGAGGAGTGGGGTCACAGGAGGCAGGAGCAGGGCTCCCGCTGCAGGAGGCCAGCGATGGCAGGAGTTGGGGCAATGCTGTGGGGCCCTGGGCTGGGAGGAGGGGGTGTCCTAGCGATGCAAAGCAAGGGAGGCAGAAGTGGAGTCCTCACTGTGGCATACTATAATAAGGTACAGGCACGTTAGGAGAAGAAAGCCTGCAGTGCCCGAACTTGCCTCCATCATGTTACTGGTGTGTCCCCCGTTAACATTAACACAGGCAAATCCACTGCAGGGTCACCTGTCAGTGTGGCCCTTCAGCTGTTGCAAAACTGTAACCCCCATCCTGCTCAGACAGGTAGGGATGATGGGAGCTGTAATTTGGCAACAGCTGCAGAGCCACACAGGTTATGCAAAACTCCTGTCCCCATACAAGAGTGTTGCACAACCTGTGGCCCTTCAGCAGCAGATCTCCCCCATAACAGTGTCAGTAGCAGATCCCCCCATAACAGTGTCAGCAGCAGATCTCCCCATAATAGTGTGTCATCCACTGATGTTTTCAGCTACAGTGCCCCCATAACTATGACGGACACAGCGCTGATATTTCTGTCATTATTTTGTTGTAGAAAGATACTTTAGTGTGCCATAGTCTCCTGCTGAATCTACCGTAATTGTGGAAAGATGTCAAAGCAGAAAAGGATTTCTGCTTTAAAGGATGTTGTTAAATATTTTACCACATTTTTTGCTTCAGAATTTTTTTCCCTCTTTTCCTCCTCTAAAGCCTAGGTGAGTCTTATCGTCCGGTGCATTTTATGGTCTGAAAAATACAGTATACACTATGGGCATACCTCTTTTATTGCTCTTTCCTTTATTTAGCTTCACCGGTGTTGCTGGGGTTTGTTTTTTTTTTTAACCAAATTGAAGGTAAGACCCTCCACCAGCAAAAAAGATTATGACTTGTTTTATTGCGAGAATTGTTTTATTACAGTGGTCTGTAAACAAGCAGTATATCTGAGGTATGCCTCTACTTGGGGTTGAATCTAAGCATCAGTGCTTTTTGGTAATGTGATCTAGAGCAAGTTACTTAAGCTCTCTGTGTATAAGAATTCTGAACTATGAAACTGATGTAATAGTTCATATATTAGTTTTCTATTGCCATTGTAATAAATTACCACATATTTAGTATTTTATAATTTACAATGGTCAGAAGTGGACCAATGGAAAGTTTTTGTTTCCAGTGTAGTAGGCTGAGTCTTTGTGTAGTCTCAAAAGGCTAAAATCTGTAGGCTGGGCTAGTTCCTTTCTGGCAGCTTTAAGAAGGAAACTGTTTCCTTGATCTTTCAAATTGTTGGCAGACATGATTTTCAAATGATTGTAGGACTGAGGTCCCATTTCCTTGCTGGCTCTTGACTTGGGGGAAGTGAGTCATTTTTGGCTTCTAGAAGCCACTCAGGTTCTTTGATTTATGGTATCTTTCAGCTAGGAATGGAGATGGTGGAGAATTGAATTCCTCACCTGCTTCAAATCTCTCTTGTTTCTTCTGCTGATCCTTGATCTTTTGCCTTTCTTTTTCACTTTTAAGGACCCATGTGATTGCATTTGCACCCACCTGTATAATCTACGATAATCTTTCTATTTTAAAGTTCTTCACTCTTTGGTACATAGTAAGATACACTGGGGTAACAATGTGAAGATCATGGGTTGCCACAATCTTACTTACTACCAATCTTCCTTCTGTGATCTGTATCCGCCTTACATACAAAATATATTTGCCCCATCCCAAAGTCCTCAAAGGTTTTAGCCTATTACAGTATCAACTCAAAGTTTAAAATCCTATCTAAATCTTATCAGCTCAAGTCCCAAGTCTTAATTATCTCTCATATTGAAATCACTTAAATCGAGTGTGGATGAAGCTTTCTAACTGTGGGCCTGTGAAAGTAAAGAAACAAATTATTTATACCAAAACCACAATGGTGGGACAGTCTCAGGATGCAAGTTACAGACATTTAGGTTCAAAAAGGGATAAAATAGAAAAAAAGGAGTCACAAGCCCTCCAAAATTTCAAAAACAAGCTGGGGAAACACGACTAGATTTCTTTTATTTATTTTTACTTTTCAGTTACAGTTGACATACAGTATTATATTAGTTTCAGATGTACAACATAGTAATTAGACATTTGTGTAACTTACAAAGTGATCACTCCCATAAGGAACACGTACTAAATTTCAAAGCCTGGGAATTCTGTGTTTTGCCATGGTATAATGCGCTACGGTGTATAATGCACACCCATGTTTTTGTGCTCATTATACATGGGATTATTATAACTATTATACCCATAGTATGTAGTCATTATACCCATGCATAATGTGCATCCTTATTTTTCCCTAAAAAATTTGGACAAGAAGGCTCATTACAGACCGCAAAATATGGTAATCCTCTGTGGTTGGCAGCTTTACCCTCTGTTCTCTCTTTGGTTATTTGTTTGTTTAATTCATATTTGGTAACTCTTGATTGTTTATCCACACTCATGAAAAAAAGATTAAGTTGGTCAGTTTAGGTAACTGGAGTGAGGTTCTTTACTACAGGTTATTTTATTCAGAGGTCTCTGCCTAGACTGTAGCATGTTGTAGGCTTCTTTATTTACTCTAAGGTATGCATTCAGAAAGGAGTAAAAATTGGTTAGGGGGTCAAAAAAAGTTACCCTTTTTTATGTATAAGTCATAGATATATGTATACCATTCCAGCAACTATACGGTATATCTGTGGTACTAAAATTTCACAGGTGGAGGGTGATTAGGGTGAAAATACTTAAAAAAGTTCCTTACCAGGGGATCAGTAATGGAAAGAAAGCTAGAGAAATAGTGCTCTAGGTACATGGTTGAGGAGGAGGCAGACTGTTAAATTCTCACAAATGCCAAACTAATTATTGCTTATCTGGGGAGTGGAATGCTTTAGTATCTCAAAGTGCTGCTCTGTTTTTCTTTCAGGCCTTAATACCTACCCTAGGAGCTCTCCATAGATCTGCATATTTTATTTAAAGCACTAGCTTTCTAACTTTAGAAACTGTGATCCAGAATATGAAACATTCTGTATTGCAGCTTAGTACATACACATGAACTTATAAATACAGAAATATGTAACTGAGCAAAAGTTTCATGAAACAGTACATACACTTACTTTATATTTTCTAGATAATTGAAAATTGTTGTAACCCATCAAAATTATTTCAGACATACAGCTTGAAGAACACTTAAACTGGTACCTGAATTTAATCCTGAAGTTGACAGCCATTGCTCTCAGCCTTTTCTCTTTAATCAGGGAGAGAGGAAGAGGCCTAGTTAACTAAGTCATTTGGAATGCAGTTCCGTAATTACTGATTTACTGATTGATATCCTTGATGATATTGCACCCCTACTTCCTGCTTTTTGTTTATTTTAAATTTGGATCCTTTCTGAGCTTTATTGGGAAGACTCAAATTGCTATCTTGGTTACAGTTTCCTTTCCTCACTGTTTCATAATCTGATCTCATTTGTTTTATAGTTTCCAGGTGTCACCCAAAATTTTTGATTTCATGATAGAATGCTTTTCTCATACATTGATGATTTGATTTATTTTCTGTGAGTTTGTTTAAAAAACAGAACAAGTTTCTGTCATTACCTGAAGACTAGGAGATGTACTTGTAATCTCAGCCTGCCATCTTGAATCGGAATCCTGTGGTTTATTTAACAGTTCTAAAGTGTTATATGTTGGTGTTTTCCAATTTTTCTAAAAGTCTATTATTGCTAAATCTGAATACATAGCCATGATTATTTTTAGGAATGATAATACATTGACTACATGTGTGACATATGTACTTAACCTGTAAAATCTTTAATTCCCTTTTTCACTGGTGCTAATTATAATTAGTTGGGTTATGGTTAAGAGTGAGGCTGTCTCTGAAGTTGTCAGTTTTTTCAATTAAATTTCTGCACTTAGTTGCTGTGTACCTTTGGACAAATTGCCCCATTTCTCTGTATCTGTTTGCTTATTCTAAACAGGTATGATACTGCAGTATGTCATATAGGGAAATACAAGAGTTGAAGTTTTTTAGCCTGACTTGGTAGGCTTAAATGGTTAATAATGCATGAGGAAACTTGTTATTCCAGGAACTGAAATGTGTGACCTATGTGACTCCATGAGGTCAACAAGCAATTCACCCTTTGTGCTCCAAGGGTCTGCAAGTGATGCAGATGGTTTTTGAGCCATTGTGTTCCAGGGAGGGAATGTCCTTGTTAAAGAAGTGTTGATCAACAGATAAAGAAGTACTAGGAAAATCATCTCTTATCCAGTTAACCTTTTTTCCAAACCCCTTCTTCTCTTTATAAAAAGGTCAGTTTGAAATGAGGTGTTAAGACGGTTTTTGAGGGTACATAACCCGCATCTTCTTAGATTGCCAGCATCTGAATAAAGCACCCATAAAGATTCAGTCCTTGTCTCTACTTAGTGGTTCTGGTGGTGAGAGGAAGCACGAATGCCAACTTTTCAGGTTTCAAGTCCTCATTTAACATCATCAGTAGGTTCTTGGAAACTGACTTTAAGCAAAATGACATATAATGAAACCTATTTTACAAAGGCTAATTGATAGAAACAAGAGTTAAGTTCCTACACCATATTTCCAGCCACAAAAACATTTCCAAACTTCTAAATAAAGACCACAAGACACTTCTATTATTAAACATTGAAATAAATGTGAGCTATACACACGTTTAAGAAAGATTAATATAAATGAGTAAGATAATTATTTTCTAACCTATTCTAGTTCAGGGTCTTGGGTGGCCAGAACCTGCCCTGGCAGCTGAGGGAGCAAGGTGGGAACCAGTGTTGGACAAGACACCATTTGGTCACAGGATTCACAAACACTCACACCCACTCATGCTGGGACCACTTAGACACTCTAATTAACCTAATGTGCACATCTTTGGGATGTGGAAGAAAACTGGAGTACCTGGAGAAAACTGATAAAGAAATGGTGAGAAACATGCAAACTGTGCACAGACAGTGGGCCCTAGCCAGAAATTGCTTATTTTTTCTTTTATTCAACATTATAAGGAAACATCATTCAAAGAGAGAGGACCTTTGCTTTATGTACTTCACAGGGTTGTTGTGAGAATTAAATGTTAGAACACGTAAGAAAGGTCTTAGGACAGACAGTGGACATGTAGTAAGCATTTAGTAACTGATTTGTCTATATCATCATATATACTCATCCATACATTTATGACCTTCTACTTAAAAAGAAAAATCATATAAAGGGTTGGAAAAAAGTAGTTTTAAAGTTGTAAAACCACTAAGTACAATAATTAAATGATAATATAAGGATAAAATGTTTTTGTGTACTCAGAACTGTAAACCTACTTTTGCCCATGCCTCCACCTTTTATTCTCTTGAGTAGTTTTTATCTAGGCTAAATAGTTGAAGCAGTTGCTCCCTTTTTGTTTATTTTTACCCTATTTGACTTCTAATTCATTTTTGCTGACCTAGAATTATTACGCTGGGAAATTGGTATAGCTGAGAATGAGTTTGTTAAATTAAAGAAAGGGTGAGAGGTGACTGGAGAAACATCAGTTTGTAGGGATGAAGGGTTGTCACTTACATGGGCTTGTGGATAATGTTAGGGGTAAGGGATATAGAGTCAGGCTATTTTAGAACATTGATTTCACAATTTCCTGGCTATGTGTAAAGTGAAGATTATGAGATATTTTGAAGGTCACACAAATTAACACATAAATTGGTCAGAAGTGCTCAGCTATTAGTAGCAGTAATATTGTTAGAATTTTTAATTCAGTGTTTGATCATGTTCAAAGTTTGAGTAAGTAAGTATAAGGAATACAGGGTTGAAATAAAGGGTAAGATTTTTATGTTAAAAGGGGAATGTACAACATTTTCCTCTCTAGAGAAGGAATAGCACTTGGGACAAAGGAATTGTCTAGATTAATGAATACTTCATTAATACAATAATACGTCGATCATTGGGCTTTCTAGGGTTGTTCGGGGCCACTCCTACAGTGACTTGTTGCTAGTTCTCTCACTTAACAGCCTTTAAAAATCTTTGCACTTTCTTCCTCGTTATACCTTATTTTCTGAATATCTGCTGTAGTAATTAACAGTATTTAGACTCAGTTTTAAAAAATTCTTTCTTTGAAGTTTTACAAAATTTGAAGTTAAAATATGTACAAAACAGAGTCTTGAGTCACAGTTTAGAATATGTTACTCAGTATTTTTCCAGTTTTTGAGTATTAGAGTATGGTTTTTAGTAATATCAGTATGTTTTATCTAGCTAATCCTATATGTAGTGATTATTTTTCCTGATTAAAAACTACTTTGAGTAATAGTTAAAAAAATTTTTTTTTGAATCCTCACCCGAGGACACTTTTGCATTGCTTTTAGAGAGAGGGGAAGAGAGAGAGAGCATAACATCGATTTGAAAGAGAAACATTTGTTGGTTGCCTTCTGGACGTGCCTGGACTGGGAATCGAGCCCTCAACCTTTCGGCTGCAGGAAGCAGCTCCAGCCAACTGAGCCACACTGGACAGGGCTTGACTAATACTTTCAATGAGTTCTGTATATTTACGTGAATCACGTACCTTATTTTTCGGACTATTAAGATGCACCTAGGTTTTAGGGGAGGAAAATAGGGAAAAATTTTTGAAGCAAAAAATATGGTAAAATATTTAATAACATAAATAACAATATTTCACCAATGTAAATGCAAGCTACATTTGCACTATAAGATGCACCCCTATTTCCCCCCAAATTTGGGGGAGGAAGTGCCAAAAATACAATATTTGAGTATAGTTTTAGAAATAGACTTTGCTAGGTTTTGTTTACTCTTTTCCTTTAATAATGAATATTCATTATTAATTTTGAAGTTATTTGTCAGAGACAGGTTTGTTTTTTAAAATTTCTTATTGCAGAATTGCACATTGTTCAAATGACTTCAGTGTTTAATGCTGGCTAGCTTTTCATTTATTTATGAGAATGAACTTCCTCAGGGTAGTGTTTGAAGAGATACCTGTCTCTGATGAATTGCCAAAAGTGATTTTTCTTGAGAACAGTAGAATGTCTTTTGTGTTTACTATTTGCCTGCATACTTTTCATTATCCATGAAGTGTGTGTCACACATATACACACACACACTTCATATGTATGTTGAAAACATTTTATTGTGTCACATTTAAGGCCAACTTCTTATTAGTAAAGTTGCATGAAAATTTGGCAGTTTATTATACCATATGTTCATTCATTATCCCGATGGTCCCTTGCTAAATGTGGTCCTGATTATTCTCTCTTTTACTGTGGCAATTTTGTGCATTACTGAAAGGTGTGCAACTATTGTGTGTTGTTAATTATAAGCTCGACTTTTGAAATTTAAAAACCAAAGTAGCATTTTGGTTCAAGAATATCAAATGTCCCTTCTGTTTCATCATAGTTGCCCTGTTAAGGTAGTTTATTTTTTCATTTCATTTGGGTTATGTGCTGTGTTGAGCTTTGGCTGTTAATTGATAGATGTAGTATCTTCCGTGAGAGCTTTTAAAATGCATAACACGTATTTCAGAAAGCAGCTGTTGCTATGGCAACTCTCGGGTCACTTGCAGCTCAGCTTACATGATTGGCTGTTAATGGAGTCTAATATGCTTGAGAAGAGAATTGAGCAAATGAAAGAGGGTTTTGAAGGAATCCTCTTAAACCTTGAAGTTTAACAGAACAGCACACAAAAATTTAACACTTATATTGCTGTTGCACAGTTTTACTGGAAGTAGTTTTATGAATAATAAGAGTGAGACAGGACAAATTTTGGGGAAAATTTTTTCTGAACCCTTTTAAGAATGTTGGAAGCTTGTTTCGTCACCATTCCTCATTTTACTGTTGTCTAAAGAAACACTGTCACAGCTATCAGTTACATTCTGTATTCTACCTTCTGTAGCACCTACCTCAGAGGAGTTTATTAGATTGAGACATGGAAGGTTGTTGATTGTGCAGGGTCAGAAAGAATGGTAAAACCAGGAATAATGTCTGAATTAACTCTGGTTACATGAGTTAGATTAGAGTCTGCTCTCACTTGAATTCTTAAGGTACCATAGTGCCACGAACCTGCCTCTGTCTTAAGGGGTGTATGAATGGTGTGAGAAGAGAGGTGGGGGTGTCTACTTTGGTTTTGAGGACTCTAAAGTGAGTAAAATCAAGTTTGGATAAGAACTGCCATAATAAAAATTAGTATAGTCATGCAAAATGACACAGTGATATTTGTTTTGAAATGATGGAGTTTTCATTAGTATCTACCTACCATCTCTTTTGTAACTGGTGCTAGAATGAGGGCAGTTTCACTAATTTTGGCAGTTAAATAGTACTAATGTAATTATGAAATTTAAAATTCAGATACAGTGTATAAAAATAAGTTAATATCACCTTGGAAGTCACTTCAGCTGGTTGGTTCAGCTAGTGTAGGAAATAGGACTAACACATGTAGCTTATTTTAAGTATCTGCTGTTTTCTACTTTATATTAGAGCTTTAAAAATACTGATTATGGTGGTAGTATTAAATAGATACATTAAATAAGTTATAGCTATGTTGGTATGTATAGTTATATTAGATTTTTCGATTTTGCTAGGAAAAATAACATGAAAAAAATGAATCAGTGTTTACTGACACCCTAAATTACCTTTGGTTTATTATTTCCTTTATTAAGGAAATACTTTGAGATGCTAAAAAAAATCTTTTTATAATAGATTACATACAGATAAAGGTAGGGCATCCCCATTATTTTTTTGACAAAATACTTTAGAAATTCAATAAATGCTTTTTCCCCCCTCTTTTTTTATTTTTATTTTTTAAATGTATTTATTGATTATGCTATTACAGTTGTCCCATTTCCCACCCCTCACTCCACTCCAACCTGCCACCCCCTCCCTCCCACATTCCCCCCCTATAGTTCATGTCCATGGGTCATACTTATAAGTTCTTTGGCTTCTACATTTCCTACACTATTCTTACCCTCCCCCTGTCTATTTTCCACCTATCACTTATGCTACTTATTCTCTGTACCTTTCCCCCCATCTCCCCCTCCCACTCCCCTGTTGATAATCCTCCATGTGAGCTCCATTTCTGTGGTTCTATTCCTGTTCTAGTTGTTTGCTTAGTTTGCTTTTGTTTTTGTTTTAGGTGTGGTGGTTAATAACTGTGACTTTGCTGTCATTTTTACTGTTCCTATTTTTTATCTTCTTTTTCTTAGATAAATCCCTTTAACATTTCATATAATAAGGGCTTGGTGATGATGAACTCCTTTAACTTGACCTTATCTGAGAAGCACTTTATCTGCCCTTTCCATTCTAAATGAAAGCTTTGCTGGATAGAGCAATCTTGGATGTAGGTCCTTGCCTTTCATGACTTGGAATACTTCTTTCCAGCCCCTTCTTGCCTGTAAGGTCTCTTTGGAGAAATCAGCTGACAGTCTTATGGGGAGTCCTTTGTAGGTAACTGTCTCCTTTTCTCTTGCTGCTTCTAAGATTCTCTCATTCTGTTTCATCTTGGCTAATGTAATGATGATGTGCCTTGGTGTGTTCCTCCTTGGGTCCAGCTTCTTTGGGACTCTCTGAGCTTCCCGGACTACCTGGAAGTCTGTTTCCTTTGGCAGATTAGGGAAGTTCTCCTTCATTATTTGTTCAAATAAGTTTTCAATTTTTTGTTCTTCCTCTTCTCCTTCTGGTACCCCAATAATTCGGATGTTGGAATGTTTCAAGATGTCCTGGAGGTTCCTAAGCCTGTCCTCATTTTTCCGAATTCTTGTTTCTTCATTCTTTTCTGGTTGGATGTTTCTTTCTTCCTTCTGGTCCACCCCATTGATTTGAGTCCCAGTTTCCTTTGCCTCACTATTGGTTCCCTGTACATTTTCCTTTGTCTCTCTTAGCATAGCCTTCATTTTTTCATCTGGTTTTCGAACAGATTCACCCAATTCTGTGAGCTTCTTGATAACCAATGTTTTGAACTATGCATCTGATAGGTTGGCTATCTGTTCGCTGCTTAGTTGAATTATTTCTGGAGCTTTGAAGTGTTCTGTCATTTGGGCCTTTTTTTTTTTTTTTTTTGTCTTGGCGCGTCTGTTACTTAAAGGGGTGGAGCCTTAGGTTTTCACCGGGGCGGGGTAACGCTGGTCGCTGTGCTGTGACGCTGTATGTGGGGGAGGGGCCGAGAGGGAGCAATGGCGCCTGCTCCACTCTCCACTGGATTTCGCTCTTCACTCCACTACCCACAATCAAATTGGGCCCCTCTGGTGCTGGTTCCCGAGTGGGTGGGCTTGTGCACGCCCTAGGCCCCTGTGGGTCTCTCCAGCGACCTCTTCTGTGAGGCTGGGAGTTTCTCTGGCTGCTGCCCCAACCCCCACGGGTGTTTTCACTCAGAGGTTTGAGGCTTTATTTCCTGGCGCTGGAGCGCTGGGTTACGCGGTCTGCTTCGCTCCCCGCTGTTCGTCCAGTTTATTTATGTTCGAATGTGGGGCTGCGGGGTCTGCTACCCGCCACACTGCCTGCCCCATTCTCCGGCCCTCTCGGTTTATCTGTGTGCGAATGTAGGGCCGCAGGGTCTGCTAGTGGTCAGACTGCCTGCCCGGTTTGTCCCAAACTCCGCCAGTCTTGGTCCCGCCAGAGAAACGCAAGTCCTCTCCGCCCCTCCTACCGGTCTGGACGAATGTTTATTTTTTATCTCCTTGGTGTTGGACTTCCTTGCTGTTCGATTTTCTGTCAGTTCTGGTTGTGCGAGGAGGCGCAGTGTGTCTACCTACACCGCCATCTTGGTTCTCTCCCAATAAATGCCTTTTGAACACTAAAATCTGTTAGTCCATCCATTATCAGTGTGACCTTTGGAAATAGTTTTTTTTTAAGATTTTATTTATTTTATTTTTAGAGAGAGGGGAAGGGAGAGAGAAAGAGAGGGAGAGAAACATCAGTGTGTGGTTGCCTCTCATGTGCCTCCCACTGGGGACCTGGCCTGCAACCCAGGTATGAGCCCTGACTGGGAATTGAACCAGCAGCCCTTTGGTTTGCAGGCCCGCGCTCACACCACTGACCCACATCAGCCAGGTCTGGAAATAGTTTTAAAAATTATTTTGTTTTTAAATGATAGTGTCAGTGTGACCTATTGACCATAGATCATGGTCTGCTGGGGGCAGTTCTGGTAGTACTGGATTATTCTGTTACCTAATGTAATTATTGATAGCATTCCTATTTTTATTTAATACCAGGAAATTTAAAGAAAAATATAGAAAACCACATAAATATGTAACTTGATAGCCACTATTCACATTTTACATTTGAGCATTTCTTTTTTCAGTATTTTTCTGTGCACATGAGTGTATATAAAACATCTATTGCAGAGGTCATCTTTTATATGTTTTTTTTAAGTTGTTTCCAGGTTTTTGTTTGGGTTTTTTTTTTTTCCTTCTTCTTGCTATTATAAATAGTTCAGGAGAAGTGGACACCTTTCCATTTAAATGTATTCATAATTTTTTATTTAAGGAAATAAAATTATTGATATTTTTAAATTTTAGATCATTGATATTTACAGGTGTTGATATGTATTTGTTGATATTTTTGACTTTGAAATTATTTTAAATTTATTTGTTGGACCTCAAGTGTCCAGAGTTGAATGAATCCTGTCCTCAGTTCATGACGCATGGTTATTGGTCTTGCTTTCATCTTATTTCATCTGCATTATTCATTCTTTCCTCCTATACTTACTCATTTAACATGCTTAAGATACACACATATTTGTATGCATAAGTCTGTTCATGTTGTTCTCTGCCTATTTTGTTTTTTTGAATCTAATGGCGTCTTAGTATTACATACTATACATCTTCCCTGTTTTACTTAACCATTTTCCAATACAATAATGTAGGTGGTCTGTCTGGAAAAGGTCCAGCCATTGTTAATATAATGAGAATGGTTTGTGTCACATCGATGTAAGCTGGCAGCCAGGGGGAGTGGACTGGAACGTGCATGCGTGAACAAACGACTTCACCGTACTAGTCAGTGGGGGCATTAGACGCTGTTAAGTGAGCATGTGTACTTTGTGGTCATCACATTCAGAATGAGCGAGTAGAGCAACCAATCTGTATCAAATTTTGCGTTTAGCTGGAACATCCCTCCCTGGAAACTGTTCCAGTGGGTTCAGAAGGCCATAGCTATGGACAGCTGGTGATTGGCAGCTTCATCACAACAGCACACCTGCTGTGCAGAGTTTTTTGGTGAAACAGCTAATCACCTAGGTGACTTAGTCCCTTACAGCCCAGATTTGTTGCTGTATGACTTCTGGCTTTTCCCAAAACTAAAATCACCTTTGAAAGGGAAGGGATTTCAGACCATCGATGAGACTCAGGAAAATACGACAAGGCAGCTGATGGAGATTGGGAGAACTGTGTGAGGTCCCAAAGTGCCTACTTTGAAGGAGACTGAGGCGTCATTGTCCTATATACAGTGCTTCTTGTATCTTGTATCTTCTTCAGGAAATGTCTCTTTTTCATAGGATGTGACTGGATACATTCTGGGCAGACCTTGTATGCTGTGATTTCCCTAGCTGTCTACTATCACAAGCAATGCTAAAAAGAGCATTTTCATACATTTCCCCTTATGGGTATATATTTAAGAGTTGTATTCCTGGGTTAAGTATTCATTTACCCAGTTTCACTAACTCTTCTGGATAGTTGCACCAGTCTGTACCCCCACCAGGAGAACATGAAATTCTTGTATCTCCACTACAGCTAAATTCCAGTAACCGGTGTGATCATTCCTATCGAAATTAGTAGGAAAGGTAGCCAGATTTTTTTTGATCTATCTGACTACCTCCAGGTTCTCTGAGTGCAATTGTTTTCCAGGCACTTCTCTTCCAATCTTTCCAGGGTTGTATTGCTACAGTGTTTTGCCAGGTGGGATAGTGAAGTGGTTAAGAACATGTACTCTGGATCCAGTCAGCTAGGGGTTGAATCCTGACTCTCTTGTTTAGTAATAGTGTGATCCTGGGCTTAACTACTGGATACTTCATTTTTGTAATTTGTAAAATGATGTTAAGAGAAGTTTTCCAAACTTGTTTTGATGATTAAATTTGTGAATGTATGTATAGTGTTAGAACAGTGGCTGGCGCATAGTAAATGCTATATAAGTGAGTTACTGTTGCCAAACTTAAACAAAAAAACAGCTAGAATTAGAATGGAGTTGCATTGAATTGATACATTTGAGGGAGAAATTACATCCTAAGTTGCCCCATCCAAAGCTTGGAATGGCTCTGCATTGATCAAAACTTTTAACGTATTTTAATAAAATTAGATTTTCTTTTGTTTTTTTATAGTACTTATTCTTGCTCACTAGTTCTTAATCAGGGCCAATTTTGTCCTCTCAGGACCATTTGCATTATCTGAAGACATTTAATTTTGACAATTTGGGAGATGCTGCTGAATCTAGTTGGAAAAGGCCAGGAATGCTGCTAACCATTCTACATTGCACAGGCTAGCCTCCACAACAAAGAATTATGCAGCTTTATATATGAATAATGCTGAGGAAGAGAAACCTTTTATAGATATATGGCTTTTGTTGCCATTGTGAATGGTGTTTAAATCTTTTTCTTTATTTTTAAAAATTAAATTTATTGAGGTGACATTGGTTAATAGGGTCATATAGGTTTTAAGGGTACATATTATGATACATGATCTGTATATTGTATTGTGTGCCCACCATGCAGTGTCAGATCATCTTCTGTCACCATATATTTGACCCCTTTTACCCTTTACTACCCTCCCCCACCTTTTTCCTTCTGGTAACTACCATACTGTTGTCTGTGTCTCTGAGTTTGTTTTATATTCCACATATGAGTGAAATGATAGGGTTCTTATCTTTTTTGACTGACTTCATCTTGCTTAGCATAATATTCTTAGTCCATCCATGTTGTCACAAATGGCAGTACACTATATTTCATCTTTCTTGAGGCTGAGTGTATTTCATAGTATATATGTACCATATGTGTTTTTATCCAGTCCTCTGTGGAAGGACACTGGTTGCTCCATGTCTTGGCCACCATGAATAATGCTGCAGTGAACATAGGGGTGCATATATCTTTGTGAATAAATGTTTTGAGTTTTTTGTTTTTGTTTTTTTAAGATTCTTATTTATTTTTAGACAGAGGGGAAGGGAGAGAGAAAGAGAGTGAGAGAAACAATATGTAGTTGCCTCTCATGCACCTTCAACTGGGGACCGGGCCCGCAACCCAGGCATGTGCCCTGACTGGGAATCTAACCAGCGACCCCTTGGTTCACAGGCTGAGGTTCAATCCACTGAGCCACACTAACCTTGAAGCAATGAAGCAATGAAACTTGAAGCAGTGTTTCAAGTTTTTTGGGTAGATATCAGAAGAGAGATTGCTGGGTCATATGGTAACTATTTTTAGTTTTTGAGGAACCAACAAACTGTTTTCCCTAGTGGTTGTACCAGCTTACATTTCCACCTGAGTGAAAAAGGGTTCCTTTTTCTCCACAGCCTCTCCTGTTTTGTTGATAATAGCCACTTACGGGTGAGAGAACTGTATTTTATTTGCATTGCCCTGATAGCTAGTGAAGTTGAGCATCTTTTCATGTGTTTGTTGGCCATTTATATGTCTTCTTGGGAGAGGTGTTTGTTCAGGTCCTCTGCTTATTTTTTAATTGGGTTGTTTGTTCGCTGTTGAATTGTATGAGTTCTTTATATACAATATTTTAGATACTAATCATTTGTCACAGCTGTTGTTTGCAGGTATTCTCCCATTTGGTTGGTTGCCTTTTTGTTTTGTTGTCGGTTTCTTTTGCTGTGCAGAACTTTTTTGTTTGATAATAGTTTCATTCATTTATTTTTGCCTTTACTTCCCTTGCCTTTGGGGTCAAATTCATAAAATGTTCTCTAAGACCAAGGCTTACAAGTTTAGTACCTACGTTTCATTCTATGTACTTTATTGTTTCATATTTTATATTTAGGTCTGGGATCCATTTTGAATTAATTTTTGTACAAGGGGATGAACTTTATAAAATATAGGGGTTTTTTTGCATGTAGGGATGGTGTTTATTTTCTAATAGGATGCTATTGGAGGGAATTGTGGATTTTTTCTGTTACTTGTTATCTGGCAGTCCTGATGAACTCTGTAGTTGTCATAGTCTGTCTGTAGATTCTGATTATTTTTATGTAGATGATCTGATTGCTTCCTTTCTGGTTTCTCTCCCCTCCCTACCTCTCCCCTTTCTCTTTTTTCTTTTCTTAGCATTGGCCAAGACTTTACTGTTACGTTAAATGGTAGCAATAGGTATATTTGTGGTGTTCCCAACTTTATGTAAGGAGTTTGAGTTTCTTAACATTTAGTAACACCAGAAATGGAAGAGGGTTGATCTCATTTTACCTTGCTATTAGTGCATATTAACACTTAAAATATGTTCTTGAGGGAAGAATACTTAATGTAACCATTGATTAAATAAATGCCATTTAAAGCAATAATGAAATGATGTTTGTATTTAATTATTGATGCCAAGAATTTTCCTATATGTGCTTTAGCCATTTTTCCTCTGTGTCTTTGTCCTTTACCCTCCTAATTCTTTTGTTTCAGCTTTTTTATAAGTTACATGTTTTCAAATGTTAATCCTAACCTTTTGGCTGTTACCAAAAGTAACGTGTGGAGGTTTTCTTAGCTTGTTTGTGTTTATGTGCAAAGTTTTAATTTTTATGAAGTTAGATCTGCTTATCCTTGGTAAGATCTTTTTTCTACTCTTAGGCACAAGAAGTCCCTTAATTTTCTGAAACTTTTGAGGCTTTCTCAGGAGCTTTCCACTTCTCTCTGTGACATTTTCCTGGTCAACAGGGGTATTCTTATGAATCCCCTTTCCTTTTTTTTCTGAATTACTCAATTGACTTCATGTTCATTTCTGTTAAAGTACTAGAACTGAAGGTGATCATAAGTAATTATTCCTTCCATGTTCTCCTTCCCCACAGTTTCTATAGAGGTGAGAATTTTATTAAAGTACCTCATGGTGCTGAGGTGTGGGCTTGATTAGTGGACAGGGCTCCAAGTTTCCTACCCATATTAAGTTAGATTCAACTCTTTCATCAATATTTGGGTGTTCTGTATATATGATTATCTCTATATAGGTGGCCTGTATAAGATTACTGTTTATAAAAAGGTCCTTCTGCTATAAACAGAGAGAAAGCAATGTTTGAAAGGTATACTGATCTAGCATGAGAGTTTAATTACTAGGTTACAAGTTAGTAAATATCAAAGCTAAGATTAGAGTCTGTGTTTCCTGAATCCAAGTTTAGTTTCTCATTTTCCTTCTATCTTTGTGTTAGATGTTTCTGACTGAGTTGAGTGATCCACTATTACCTCTCAGTTCTAAAATGGAGTCCATTATCTTTACCCTTTCTCCTTGAGGAGTGCTTCCCTTCCCCAATTCTTCATCCTTACTTTTTTTTTTTTTTTTTTAATGTTCTACCACCATTCCCTTATGTGTGGAATTTGAAGTATATCACCTTCACCAGCTCTGCCTTTTTAATCCACCACATCCAGTTCACTGCTAAGAGCTATCAGTTTGGTCTTTATATTTTTTCTTGAACTTATCCCTTGCATTATTTGCTTGCTGCTACCACCATGGTTATTGATTAATATCACTTGTACTATTATAATAGCTTCATAATTGATTTCCTTATATTTAGATTTTAATCCCTTTAGTCTTTCCTACACCTCAAATTAATACTTGTAAAATATACCTTCATTGGATAAAATCTTAAGTTTCCTGAACTGACGTGGAAGGCCTTTCACAATTTGGCTAGGTTCTAGGTATGTATATGTAGGTATTGAATGTATGTATATTTAACTTTATAGTAATTTATTCCTGTCTATATAGGTCTAGACAGAACTTTTAAAAATACCTTATAGTTCTCTTTTATTGTCTATTAATACTTGTTTATAGTAAGTACAAAGAGGCAAAATGCAAGGAGTAAAAAGTTGTCTATCAGTTGGCTCTTCAGAAATAAATACTGGTGAAGTCTTTTAACACGAACTTCAGAAGAGTTTGTTTTTATTTATCCTGTGTATGTTTTGATAAGTTTATATATAACTTTTTAATTTTTTGTATTTCAGAATCTTTATTTTCCATTTTTCATTCATTTTTTTAGTGAAACTTTTTTTATATTTACTTTATTGGCTACCTTATCAAGTGTTCATTAACTTTAACTAGAGTCTTTCATTTGAACAAACAGAATGGTGAATAGAATATATCAGGGAAGAAAGAGCATGAGCAAAGGCATGAAGATGTGAAACACAAAGGTATTTGTAGTGAAGTATAAGTAGTTTGGTATTACCAGAGACATAAATTAAAATGTTAAGGAGAGATTGGAGATGAAGCTAGGGAGGAGCCAGATCATTAAGATTTTTGCTTGAGTGCTTAGGAACTTGAATATTATCCTGGAAGTGGTAGGGAACTATTTGAAATATTCTAACATGGATATGATGTGATTAAATTAACATTTTAAATAATCAGTCTGGCTATGGATGGGAGAGGATTGAATTCAGGGAAGCAAGAAAACTAGGGGACTATTGAGATACTCATGGGGACTGTGGGACCCTTTTTTATGGGCAGTGTCAGTAGGATTAGAGAGGGGCATTTTACTGATACATTTTACTATTAAAATATGAAGATTTAAAAAATTTTTAAATATTTTTATTGATTATGCTATTACAGTTGTCCCATTTCCCCCTCTTTATCCCCTCCATCCTGCACCCTTCCACCCCCTTAGTTCATGTCCACGGGTCGTACATATAATTCTTTGGCTTCTCCATTTCTCCTACTACTATTAATCTCCCTGTCTCTATTTTGTACCTGCCATTTATGTTTCTTATTCCCTGTACCTTTTCCCCTATGCTCCCCCCTCCACCTCCCCGCTCTTAACCCTCCATGTGAACCCAGTTTCTGTGATTCTGTTGCTGTTCTAGTCGTTTGATTAGTTTGTTTTTGTTTTTGTTGTTTTACGTTGGGTTGTTGATAGTTGTGAGTTTATCATTTTACTGTTCGTATTTTTAATCATCTTCTTTTTCTTAGGTAAGTCCCTTTAACATTTCATATAATGAGGGCTTGGTGATGATGAACTCCTTTAACTTGACCTTATCTTGGAAGCACTTTATCTGCCGTTCCATTCTAAATGATAGCTTTGCTGGATAGAGTAATATTGGATGTAGGTCCTTGCCTTTCATGAGTTCGAATACTTCTTTCCAGCCCCTTCTTGTCTGCAAGGTTTCTTTGGAGAAATCAGCTGAGAGTCCTATGGGAACTCCTTAGTAGGCAACTGTCTCCTTTTCTCTTGCTGCTTTTAAGATTCTCTCCTGATCTTTAATCTCAGGTAATGTAATTATGATGTGCCTTGGTGTGTTCCTCCTTGGGTCCAGCTTCATTGGGACTCTCTGAGCTTCCTGGACTTCCTGGAAGTCTGTTTCCTTTGCCAGATTTGGGAAGTTCTCCTTCACTATTTGTTCAAATAAGGATTCAATTTCTTGGTCTTCTTATTCTCCTTCTGGTACCCCAATAATTCGGATGTTGGAACATTTAAAGTTGTCAGGGAGGTTCCTAAGCCTCTCCTCATTTTTGTGTAATCTTGTTTCTTCATTCTGTTCTGGTTGCATGTTTATTTTTACCTTCTGCTCCAAACTGTTGATTTGGGTCCTGGTTTCCTTCTCATCACTGCAAGGTTTGAGAAACCACCCTCTCAACAGTGAGGGAACCTTCACTGTTGGTTCCCTATGCATTTTTCTTTATTTCATTTTGGATAGCCTTCACTTTTTCCTCTATTTTGCAAACATACTCAACCAATTCTGTGAGCATCCTGATTACCAGTGTTTGGAAGTGTACATCTGATAGGTTGGCTATCTCTTCATCACTGACTTGTATTTTTCCTGGAGCATTGATCTGTCCTTTCATTTGGGCCATATTTTTGATCTCTGTGCATCTATTACAGAGTAAGGGGTAGAGCCTTAGGTATTTGCCAGGGCGGGTCAACCCACAATTTGCATTGTGGTGCTGTATGTGGGAGAGGGGTCTGGGATAGTGCTGCTTTCTCAGCTCTCTACTGGCTTTCAGTTACTTTTCCCCTGCTACCAGCAAGCAAACTGGGCCCTTCTGGTGCTGATTACCGGGTCGGTGGGTTTGTGTTTGTTCTCAGACCCTGTGGGTCTCTCCAACGAACTTTCCTGTGAGGCTGGGAGTTTTCTTTCAGCACTGCAACCCCCACATGTTTTTTTCAGTCAGAGGTTTCGAGGCTTTACTTCCTCGCACTGGAACCCTAGGTTGCGGTCTGTGTCACTCCCCAGCTGTTCCGCCTGGTTTATCCGCAATCAAATGTGGTATCACCTGCTCTGCCAGCTGTAGCCTTTTGCAAGTCCTCTCTATCCTGGCTGCCTGTCTCTACTCCTCCTACCGATCTGGATGAATGTTTTTTTAACTCTTTGGTTGTTGGACTTCCATTCAGTTCAATTTTCTGGCAGTTCTGATTGTTTTGTTTTTTTTTTTAATTGTTGTTGTCCTTCTTTTGGTTGTGGAAGGAGGCACAATGTATGTGCCTATACCTCTGTCTTGGCCAGAAGTCCTAGAAGCCTAAAATAGGCAAGATATTAAAGGGGAGTCAAGGCTGATCTTAGGGTTTCTGATTTTCCAGCTTGGGTGACAAGATAATTTCATTAGTTGAGGTTAATATGGAGGAAAAACATAATATTAAAAATTAATTTTATTAAATCAATTTTATTTTTTGAAAAAGAGAGAAGTCGAGCAGTATTAGGAAGCTCAGTTTAAGGTAGGAATGTCACAAAAAAGTCACTGTTTTGTATCCAAGAAAGTGTATATGGGAAGAATAATAAAGTCAGATCTGAAATAAAGATTTTGGAGTCATCTCTGCAACGTCTGTGGTGGTTAAAAACCATAGTCTATTGAAAGGGATACTGTAGTGCAGAGATCTGTGTTTTTATTATTATGAGCTTTTTATTAAGGAAAATTTAAAGCATAAACAACGTATGGGGTTGGCTAAAAAGTTCATTCGGTTTCTCCCATAAGATGGCTCTAATAGTGCTTAGTTGTCTTGAACTTCATTCCAAACAATTTTTTTAGATTGTACTGTGACAGCTGTCATATCAGTATGCATTTTTAAAAAACATAAGAATTGATGACTGTTTGTGTAGCCATTTTCATATTGAAGATAGAAGAAAATAAACAACATTTTCAGCATGTTATCCATTATTATTTCAAGAAAGGTAAAAATGCAACTGAAATGCAAAAAAAAAGATTGTGCAGTGTATGGAGAAGATGCTGACACTGATCAAACGTGGCATAAGTGGTTTGCAAAGTTTCATGCTGGAGATTTCTCGCTGGACAATGCTCCATGGTCAAGTAGGTCAGCTGAAGTTGATAGCGATCAAATTGAGACATTAATTGAGAACATTCAACCTTATACTATTCAGGAGATAGCCGACATACTCAGAATATTCAAATCAATAAAGTTGTCGGTGACAATGAAAGTTGTGTCTTTTTATTTTTATTCATTTATTTTTAAGATTTTATTTATTTATTTATTTTACTTTTGGTTCACAGACCAGCACTCAACCACTGAGCCACACCAGCCAGAGCCAAAGATGTGTCTTTTTTTTTTTTTTTTTTACGGTAAAACTAAATGAATTTTTTGGCCAACCCATTAATTGTATAGTAAATCCTTATATAACTATTACCCATCCTCAACAGTTACCAGCTCATGGCTAATATTGTTTCATCTGCACACCTTGAATCCTTTATTCATTTCCCTGGTATATCATTTCATCTGTAAGTATTTTAGTGTGAATCTATAAAAGATAACTGTAAGAAATATTAAATTGTCAATAATAATTTCATAATATTATCCAATATTTTCTAGTTTTTTTGAAAGAGTAGTTTCACCAGAGAATTAGGACTAAAATAACATTAAGAAAGAACACTATAGGAAGGAATGAGAAGTGATAGGGAAACCGTGCTTTTTTGTAAGTTGCTTCCCTAGGAAGGAAAATGGAGTGTGATACCTAGTGAGGATAGAAGCTAGAGTTTTTGAGATAATATTGAAGGACAAAGAATAAGTGAGGTAGAGACAATACATCAAACAGGTAGTTTGTAACTAGTGACCTCTTTTTTTTTTTTTTTTAATGAAGTTCGAGGGTAGAAGTTGCCTATACAAAAGGGTCTTAGTGAAAATTTTTAGACTATTTGTTGAAAACAATGGGAGAGGGATCCCAACATGAACATAAACAAAGATTTCTTCAGGGGGATTAAGATTCTACCTGATATTGGAGACCAAAATTTAGGGTGGTATCAATTTTCATGTCTCTGTGATCCTTTTTACAACACTTTATAATAGTTTGGATGTTTAAAAGAAGATAGTTTGTGTGACTGTTTTAGTCTTAGACTTTCATGCAAGACCCTACAGAAGGACCAGAGGTGAAAAGTGTTGGTGAGGAAGTAGTTTAGGAAATCATTCATGTGTAGGCATACTGAGGAGCTGATGGAAGGACAGGTGGACATTGTAAGGAGTAAGTGCTAGGCTGTGATTGAGGAACAAGTATAAAGATAGCGTGGGCACAAGAGAGCTGTGAATATTGAAAGATTTGGTTACATTGGCTGTGAAAATTGGTCGCTAAATTACAAAGGATGCGTGTGAAGGTCATTGGATTTGAAAAGGTTCAAGAAACTTGAGACTTGGATTGTAGATGGACATTGCCCATGATGATAGGACTTATGGTAAGGAAGAAATCTGACCAAGGTGCAGACATCTTCACCAAATGTGAAGAGCAGTGGTACAGTTGTAGGTTGGTGGGGAAGTGAGTAGATGACACTCATGAGTAATATCAGAGGGTGGTATACAGATGGAGAGTGGGAGTAAATAACGGACAGTAGGTAACTAAGAGAATCAGAGTATGGGAGAATATTTGTCCTAGTTTTCAGCTGTGTTCCAGGTAGCTGAGATGTTTCTGTACGAAGATGTCCCAGACCATGGCCTTGATGTAAAGCTCAAAACAGTCAGGTAGAAATATAAAAGAAGGCAATTTTGTGAATAGATGCCATGTATGGCATGGGTAGTAATATTTTATGAAACTTTGGAAGAAAAGATTTGTCACGTAATTCTATGACTGTTACATTTGAAATGTTAAGAGATTATAGAAATGGAAGAAGAGGGATAGAGGTGGGTTTAGGTGAACTGGAGGTATAGAAAGGTGTGAACACTGACTGGCAAGTGGGGCTGAAGACAAATCATTTTACGTATAATAGAGCATGGGGTTGGGGTAGTAGAAGAAAGGTAGTAGGTTATGTACCAGAAAACCTCACCTTTATATGTTTAGCCTTTTCACCAGATTCTCTCAAGTGAAATTTAGCTTTCATAAGAATATCCCTTAATAGACCTTTTATGGTTGGGGAGATAAAAAGTATAGCCCTGAACAGTGAAATCAAGGGAGACTTGAGTATAATTTAGGTTTGCCATTCATATAGTTAAGTGTTTTGAGAATTAATGCAAAACATTAGTTGTCCCAGACACTTAATACATGGAATCACTCATACTGTACAGATTTTAGTTAGTAAAGGTTTCGTTGTAGTCTCTAGAATACCTAATGTTTAAAAAGAGCACGTGACAGAAATGCTGCATGTTTGTAAGAACTGAGACATAAGAAACGAGTCTCGCAAACTGGTAGTTAAATATAATAGTCTGCATTAAACCAGAGCATAATGTGAAACTATATTAAGCTACAACAATGATAATACCCTACAATTTTGTACTTAGTACAATAGTGTTTGCACTTTCACTAATTCCTGAATCACTACTATTGAAGGTAGGGAGTATGGCATTGGGGAACACTGGAGACATAAAGAGGAGAAACCTGATCAGAGGCATCTCTGGAGTATATTTAATCAAGATGATTGCCTGGGGCAGCTGGCAAGTATGGTGTTCCAGTTAGCAGTGATGAAACAGTATGGTTATAATTGTTCTGAGACTTACACATACACTTCACCTAACTTTCTGCTCCGTCCCCCATTTCACAATCAATGGATTCTGAAAAGCCTTCTTTTGGAATACTCTAGGCTGTTTTGCAGTCTCTGCTAAAGTTTTGTTCCCCTCAAGTTAATTTTCTTCTAATTATGGAATGTAGTATTTATTTAACAATAAATATATAAGTGTATAAACTACAGTTTCATATTATAACACCACATTGTGTTAGCCTAGCCTTAAATTACTAAGTTAATGTTCTTTGGAACTCATGGTTTACTGATCAGCACATTCTTGTGGTGTGATTGTGGGCTATACAATTTAAATTATCCAAAATGGAAACAGCATAATATAAAAAATTGTGTCTAAGATTTGGGTGTTCAGAGTTTGATAGAAGACTCTCTTAAAGTAAAAAATATATATTTAATAATGACATTTCTAAGTTGGTGTGCCTTATAAATTGTAAACTGCATCATTGTCACATGGCCATATCATTTAAGCAAACAAATACCTTCCTCATTGTCATGAGTAAACACTCTGCTCCACTCTTCTACCTTGGCCATTATACTTACACAATTAACAAAACTGATAACTATACTATTAACTAATATGCAGACCTTATTCAAATTTTATCAGTTGTCCCAGTGATATCCATTTTCTGATCCAGAATTCAGTCTAGAATTACACATTACATTTAGTTGACATGTCTTTCCTCTAACCAAGCAGAGTTCCTCAGCCTTTTCTCAGTCTTTCATGCCCTTGACATTTTTGAAGAATTCTGGCCAGTTATTTTGTAGAATGTCCCTCTGTTTAGGTTTATATAAGTATCCTTGTGATTAAATTCAGGTTTTTGTTTTGGGCCAGAATACCACAGAACTGAAGTTGTACTGTTCTTTGTTCTTAATACCAGGAGGCCTAATTATTGGTGTTAACAATAATTTCCTTATTAAGGGAGGTTCTGTGGTGTTCTCCAATATAATACAGTCATACCTCGGTACTTGTTGGCTTTCCAACTTGTCAAACCCGGTTCTTGTCGCATTTGACAAGAAAAAAAATGTTTCAGGACTCTGAGCCTGCTCAGGAACCCGCACACTTGATAGAACTTGTATGAGTCAGTTACTACCCCACAAGAGAAAATGCTGCATTGTTGGTGCTCGTGAGTTTTGGCACTCATCATGAGTTCCAGAATGAATAAATGATGAGTAAGTAGCAAAGTACCACTGTATTACTGTTTTTCTCTTTGTAATTAATTAGTTATAAAAGAAATTTTCCTAAACTAACTTACAAAGTAATGAACCGCTACAATTTTGTATCTTTTGTCTGGTTTGGCCACATTCTTTGAAGTTTGTCATAAGGATTTATTAAGAACACCTATCTTTCTGAGCATGGTCCCATAAAATTTGTTTATGCACAACTCCATCAAAATTAATTGATATATATTCTTCACATCAAGAAACTTAAAAGTCTGCCTATCATGGATTCTGTATTTTTTTTCTGTCTTACTGAATTTTCAGTTCCTTAAGCTCAGACTCTTATAATCTAAAACATTTTGCATACTAACATGTCTAACATTGCCTTGCATTCATTATTAGATTTTAAGTACCCGTGGAGGTATGAAATGGTGGGCACCAAAAGAAGATGGTTTTGGCTTTTTAAGTTTGTGTTAAGCATATAGAAAAATAATTCAGAATATCTCTTGAAGACTACAGATTTGTTCCTAATTCAGAGAACAGAAATGTGCACAATGCATTGAGAAAGGTTTTTAATATTGTTCTTGTTTGAAAGTTAGAATTAGTAGTACAGATCCAGTTTTGCAAATAAATATTTTACAAACAGTTAGTGAAAAGATAAACTTCAGCCATAAATCATGGGTGAAATAATAATGTTTGTTTCTGGAAAGCTTTGTTTAATGGATTAATATATTCACACATATTTTAAGGGATATTGAAAAAAAAAGTTGGCCTTCAGTGATGTTTTCTTCATCAGATTAAGAAAATTAACACTCTGTGTTTTTATTAAATTTCATAAAATTTTCTTAGGACTGTGGTAAGGTAATAGTTAAAGTAATTGTTATATGAAATTGTAGGACTATACAAACTTCATTATTGATAAGGTGTTTTTTTAGAGGACATTTTCTCATAAGTTTAATTTTTTTTCAGAAACTCTTTACCATGTTTATTCGCTTTAGGCAAAGGACATATTTGGACTATGGTTCCTTCTGTGCAGTCATTAAACTGGTGATATATATTTCTTCATGAAGCTCTTAGACAGTTCTTATTTGTGTAAATAGGTACGCTCATTAGGAAAATACCTCAAAGGGTATAATGATCAGCTGGGAGAAGTTAAGTGGTGGCGGTGTTTGAATTTTGGAAAAACTGTAATTTTTTAAAATCACAATGAAGATTTCATATAAAGCATATGGAAATATTACTGTAATTTTGTCAGTTTTCTGTTTGCAAGTATTCTTTCAAATATTTAGTGTAGGGTGATTTAATATAGACAATTTCTTTGGGCTTCATTTTTACTTTTTAGCATTTTAAACACTTTAAATTTAGAGCAGGCCAATCGATAATGTTTGTGATCAATGAGTTATATGATCTAATATGGTATAAGAATAGTTTGGAGGGCTTTATATTTAAGTTAATTTATTTAAATGTAAGGTTTTCTCTTGAAAATGCTAATGAATTATGTCTGTAATCCTTTTCAAATTTTAATTTACTTGGATTAGTAATAGAGATATAAATGAATGTCTTGACTCTGCCACAGGTCCACATATTACATTCCTGTAGTCTTTGAACTTTAATTGTTGTTTTCCAACCTTTTCTGGTCTTGATACAGCACTTTATATTCAATTTTCTCTTGGTTCTATTTTGTGATTATGATTTTACTCCTGTTTGTTAGATTTGTTATTTTGCATCTGACTACTGATTCTGATCCCTCATCAAAGCTGTAGTTTGAATATGTCCAACTGATGCTCTTAGATTTTTCTCCCTTCTTCACATAGTATACTTGCCTTAGGTGGACCCTGACAGACAGTGTATATTACCTTGGCCAGGAGTGAATATTCTTTACCAGAGAGGAACCAGGGGTAGAGCTTACTGTAATCTGACTCCCTTTTAGCTTTTGTGTTTTACAGATTTCCAGAAGTGAGAAATTTCAGTTAAATTAAAAGGTAAATTCTACAATAGCTATGTAACTATGTAATTAGAAATTATGATGAGTAAAAGATTCCATGCACAATAGCATTAAAACCACTTTATTAATGTTAATGGCAACATACATATTTATTTTTACACTTGCTAATTATTCTACCAGCTGTAGTAGACAATTCCATAGGAACAGAATGGGAAGACAGTTCTTCCTAAAAGATCATAGTCTCCTGAAGAGCCAGAAATGTGAATTAATCACTGAAAATATGTGGCAATTGCTGTGAATTTAAAACCGCTCTAAAAAATGAAGTTTGTTTTAAAAAGTCAACATAGAGTCAAATCATAAAAGGTAACTGAATGAAATTTGTGACACTACTATTTACAAAATAATACTATATGCACCTACACAATATGTTGCAAAAATACTTTTAGTGGTCTGTACCACTCGAATGAAAGCTTGTAAATGTGAGACCTAACTCTGCCTAGATTTCAGGAATTCTTGAGCTTTCCAGTTGTTTCAGGAAGAGTGGGGTGTGGGCCATAAGGTAGTATTTACAACATCACAGAAGCAGAAGAGAGTTGGTTTTGTACAGGAAATAACAAGCACTTTGGAATTAGAGTAGAGTAATGGAAGAGGTATTAATAGTGGAAGATGAGATTACTGGAGAGCATTTAGGTTCTAGGTGCCATTTCGTGATGGATTTTATAAGATAAAATCAGGATAGTACTGAAAATAAAATACAACTAGATACGAAGATGATACGGAGGCAGAATTTTGGGAAAAAGCTGGAATGTGTTTATCATGGAATTTTCATAGGTTAATGTGTAAAGTTTTGGGGAGAGATTGATCAGTACCAAAAAACTGATAGCTCTCTTCAATTTCAAGTGAGTCTTGTTTTGGCTTGTCATTTTCCTTTAGTCCAGGGACATTCAGCTGTGTTGTGGGATTGCATGTGTGTATAAGATCATTTATGGGGACTTTTCCAAATTTAACTCTCCTCCATTTTAATAAATGCTACTCCTTTAACTCACCTCCTAATGACTGCTTAGCTTCCTTCTTTTCCCCTTCACCAGCTTTAAGTGTCACTGCTAAATGAGTCACGACCAGTGAGAATGCAACCCTCAACTGTTTTTGGTTTTCTTTTAAACAAAAAAAGATACTAACTTTGGTTAGTTTATTAACTCACCTTTGGATTTTGTACCCTCTACTTTTATACATTTATATATACGTACTCTGTTCATTCAACAAATGCCTATTAGGTTTCAGGCATTAATAATATAGCTATGAAAAGAAATACTTGCCTTTGTAAAGCTGACATTATTTTATATTTTTTATCTATTCCTTTCTGCTGTAGTTAGTAGTTAATATTTACTAAAAAGTTACAGACATTCTTCCAATTACTTCTCTTAACAATCATATTAATTATGGTTCTTCTTCTATTATCACTTTTTGAGAAATGGGAATACTGAGGCATGGTGTGTTACAGAGTTAGAAAACATATCTGTTCTAAGATCCCAGACAATCTGGCGCTAAAGCCCAAACTCTTAAACCATTCAGCTATATTTCATTTTGATTTTAAGGTTATGTTACCCAAAACTTTTAAGAAGGATAGCTTTTTTTATAATATGTTATTAGAAGGGAAAGATCAGAATAACAAGCAACCTTATGTTGCCAATGAAATTGTAATTTTTGTCCCATTGAACATTAATTCAGTTTTGGCATAAATTATCTTTTTGTTTATTTAATATTTGAGATTTCCAAGATTAATGTTTCAGAAGTTTACTACTTCTATCACTAAAAGAGCTAGAAAATCTTTCTCATCTATAAGCTAATTTTTTTTTAAAGGTTCTATTTATTTATTTTTAGAGAGAGGGGAAGGGAGGGAGAAAGACGGGAGGGGGGAAACATCTATGTGTGATTGCCTCTCCTTAGTTGTCTACTGGGGATCTGGCCCACAACCAAGGCATGTGCCCTGACTGGGAATCCAACTGGCGACCCTTTGGTTTGCAGGCGTTCAATCCACTGGGCCACACCAGCCAGGGCTATAAGCTAAATTTTAATAGGAAGAGTGTTCAGCTTTGCTTTCCTGGTACAGTGCTACTTAAATTTTGTATAATATGAAGTATGTATATTAATGAATGTTATATTAGACAATATTTTCTCTTACTATGCTTAATTTGATGTCATAACACAGGTAACAGAATTATAATTCTAGTGAAAATAATAAATGAGTATATTACTTTAATGTAGTTATAGAGTAGTACTTATTGAAATTACTGAAAAGCAGTTTAATAAAAAAACAAAAGCAGTTTTAAAAATAGTAACATTGTCATTTTAACAGTTGCTTTGCTTAGCAAATCATGTAGTACCTCACAATCATCTACGTGTGTGTGTGTATTCACAGCTAAGAGATTCTTTAAGATAATTCACGTGAAATTTAGAAATAATACAAAGAGGAGCCTGAATTAATGAGATTATATTATATGTCTACCTAGAGAGTGAATTTCTCTGATTAAAGAATAGGACCTTGTATTTCACTGATGAAACTGCATGTAATTGGAAATACAGTATGCTTCAGATACTGCTATTTAATAACCCTTGTTCTTGATTCAGTCAATAAGAATTTATAAAACAGGATGTTGTGCTAGGAAATGAGCAGACTACCAGTTACATTCTGCATTTTATTTTTTCCCCCCTCTCATTTGTGGCAGAGTACATGATAAACAGATGGGGGTACTGCATGTTTAAGCAGACCGGGAGGGTATTGTGCTTCTGTTTCTTTGTGTACACATTCACTCTTGCAACTACATGAAATCATAAAATTGTCTAGGGAAAAAGAAATAAATAAGTCAAGGACATAAATTATCATCTGAAAATGTTGATCTGATACATTTTTTTTTTAAAGACAATTTTTAAGATCAGTTTTAGGATCATAGCAAAATTTAACACACGATATGGAGACTTCTCATATTTCCTTACCCTACACACATACAGTCATCCCCACTATGAACATCGCATAATGGAGTAGTACATCTGTTCAACTGATAAACCTTCACTGGCATGTCGTTAACACCCAAAGTCCAGAGTTTACCTTAGGGTTCACTCTTGGTGTTGTAACATTCTGCAGGTTTTGGTAATGTACAAATGACATGTGTTTATCGTTACAGCACCATTACAGAAAAGTTTCACTACCTTAAAAATTTTTTGTGCTCCATGTATTCATCTTACCTTCATACCCCCTAATCCATGACAACTGCTGATCTTTTTAATTGTTATTGTGTTTATAGTTTTGCTTTTTTCCAGAATGCCATGTTGTTGAAATCATATAGAATGTAGCTGTTTCAGATTGGCTTCTTTAGTAATATGCATTTGAACCTCCTCCTCCATGTCTTTTTATTGCTTGATAGCTTCTTTCTTTTTAGTGCTGAGTAATATTTTATTTAGTGCTGAGTAACATATATACCACAGTTTGTTTATCCATTCATCTACTGAAGTACATCTTGGATGCTTTCAAGTCTTGGCAATTACGAACAAAGCTGCTATAATTGTTTCTATAACTTTTTTATTGGACATACATTTTCATTTCCTTTGGGTAAATACCAGGGAGTGGATTGCTGGATTATATGGTAAGAGTTTCCTTAGTTTTGCAAGAAACTGCCAGAATGTCTCCAATAGTTCCTGTACCATTTTGCATTCCCACCAGCAGTGTAATAGAGTTCGTGTTGCTCTGCATCCTCACCAGTATTTGGTTTTCTTAGTATTCTGGATTTTCATAATTCTAATAGGTATATAGAGGTATTGTTCTTTTAATTTGCAATTCACTAATGATATGATATTGAGTATCTTTTCATATGCTCATCTGCCATCTTTATATCATCTTTAGTGAGTGTTAATTCAGATCTTTAGCCCATATTTAAACAGGTTGTTTGTTTTCTTATAGATGAATTTTAATCATTTTTCATGTATTTTCAGTAATACTTTACATGTTAGAAAGACAAAAATGTTTTTATAAATACTATTTCCCAATCTGTGACTTGTCACCTCATTCTCTTGACAGTGTCTTTTGCCTAACTGAAGTTTTTAATTGTAGTGGTCCAGTTTACCAGCTATTTTTTTCATATCTTCTGCCTTTACTGTTGTGTCTAAAAAGTAAGCACCAGGTCCAAGGTCATCTGGATTTCTTCTGTTACCTTTTCAGAGTTTTATTCTTTTGTGTTTACATTTAGGTCTCTCATTTTTTAAAGATATAATTAATTTTATTACAGGAGAAGTGGGGGAGAAAGAGGGAGAGAAACATTGATATGTGAGAGGAACATTGATAGGTTGCCTCTTGCACACCCTCAACTGAGGACCCTGCCTGCAACCCAGGCATGTGCCCTGACTGGGAATCAAGCCTGTGACCCTTTGGTTCACAGGCTGGCACTCATTCCACTGAGCCACACCAGGCAGGGCTACATTAGATCTTTCATTCATTTTGAGTGCATTTTGTAAACAGTATAAGATCTATGGGTATTTCTAGGTTTTATTTATTTTTTGCATGTGGATGTTCAGTTTCAGCACCATGTGTTGAAGAGACTATCTTTTCTCCATTGTGTCACCTTTGCTCCTTTGTCAAAGATCAGTTGAATGTACTTGTGTGGGTCTGTTTCTGGACTCCTAATCTTGTTCCTCTGATCGCTTTGTCTGTTCTTTTGCCAATATCACACTATTTGATTATTATAGGTGTATAGTAAGCCTTGAAGTTGAGTAGCGTTAGTTTTTCATCTTTGTGTTTCTCCTTTAATATGATGTTGGATATTCTGGGTCTTTGCCTTTGATATAAACTTCAGCATCAATTTGTGACATACACAAAATAACTTGCTTGAATTTTGATTTGGATTGTGTTGAATCTATAAATCAAGTTGGGAAGGACTGCCATTTTGACACTATTGAGTCTTCCTATATCCATGAACATGGATAGGACACTCTCCATTTATTTAGTTTTTAGATTTCTTTCATCAGAGTTTTGTAGTTTTCCTTATATAGAGTATTCCTCATATTTTGTAGGATTTGTATGTAAGTATTTCTTTTTGTGGTGGCACTAATGTAAGTGCTAATGTGTTTATATTTGACATTTTACATGTTCATTGCTTGTATATATGAAAGTTACTGACTTTTATATATTAACTTTATAGTCTATAACCTTACTATAATTGCTTATTAGTTCCAGGTGGGTTTTGTTTGTCTGTTCTTTCAGATATTCTATGTAGACAATTCAGTAATCTGCATACAAGGAAAGCGATGTTTTTTTCCCCTTTCCTGGTCTGTGTATTTTTTTTACCATTTCAAATTTATTTTTTTACCATTTCAAATTTATGTATTTTTTTAACATTTCAAATTTATTATTGTTTTTAATTTGTTATTGATTATGCTATTACAGTTATCCCATTCCCTCGCCTTCACTCCACTCCATCCTGTACACCCCTTCCATCCCACATTCTCCCCCTATAGTTCATGTCCATGGGTCATACATATAAATTCTTTGCCTTCTACATTTCCTATACTATTCTTACCCTCCCCCTGTCTATTTTCTACCTACCATTTATGCTACTTATTCTCTGTACCTTTTCCCCTTCTCCCCCCATCCCACTCCCCTGTTGATAATCCTCCATGTGAGCTCCATTTCTGTGGTTCTATTCCTGTTCTAGTTGTTTGCTTAGTTTGCTTTTGTTTTTGTTTTAGGTGTGGTGGTTAATAACTGTGACTTTGCTGTCATTTTTACTGTTCCTATTTTTTATCTTCGATAAATCCCTTTAACATTTCATATAATAAGGGCTTGGTGATGATGAACTTCTTGAACTTGACCTTATCTAAGAAGCACTTTATCTGCCCTTTCCATTCTAAATGAAAGCTTTGCTGGATAGAGCAATCTTGGATGTATGTAGGTCCTTGCCTTTCATGACTTGGAATACTTCTTTCCAGCCCCTTCTTGCCTGTAAGGTCTCTTTGGAGAAATCAGCTGACAGTCTTATGGGGAGTCCTTTGTAGGTAACTGTCTCCTTTTCTCTTGCTGCTTCTAAGATTCTTTCATTCTGTTTCATCTTGGCTAATGTAATTATGATGTGCCTTGGTGTGTTCCTCCTTGGGTCCAGCTTCTTTGGGACTCTCTGAGCTTCCTGGACTTCCTGGAAGTCTGTTTCCTTTGGCAGATTAGGGAAGTTCTCCTTCATTATTTGTTCAAATAAGTTTTCAATTTTTTGCTCTTCCTCTTCTCCTTCTGGCACCCCTATAATTGGGATGTTGGAATGTTTCAAGATGTCCTGGAGGTTCCTAAGCCTCCTCTCGTTTTTTTTGAATTCTTGTTTCTTCATTCTTTTCTGGTTGGATGTTTCTTTCTTCCTTCTGGTCCACACTGTTGATTTGAGCCCCAGTTTCCTTCGCCTCACTATTGGTTCCCTGTACATTTTCCCTTTGTCTCTCTTAACATAGCCTTCATTTTTTCATCTAATTTGCGACTAAATTCAACCGATTCTGTGAGCTTCCTGATTACCAGTGTTTTGAACTGTGCATCTGACAGGTTGGCTATGTCTTCATTGCTTAGTTGTATTTTTCCTGGAGCTTTGGTCTGTTCTTTCTTTTTTCTTTTTTTTTGTCTTGGCACGCCTGTTACGGAAAATGGCAGAGCCTTAGGTATTCACCAGGGTGGGATAATGCTCATGGCTACACTGTGAGGCTGTATGTGGGGGAGGGGTCCAAGAGGGAGCACTGGTGCTTGCTCTGCTCTCTGCAGGTTTTCATTCACACCCTCCACTACCCACAATCAAATTGAACCCATCTGGTGCTGCTTCTGTAGTGGGTGGGTGGGTTTGTGTATGTTCTGGGCCCCTGTGGGCCTTTCCAATGAGCTCTCCTGTGAGGCTGGGAGTTTCTCCTGCTGCCAGCTCAACCCCCACAGGTGTTTTCAGTCCGTGGTTTGAGGCTTTATTATTTCCCTGCACTGGAACTCTGGGTTTTGCAGTCTGTCACCTGGGCCACCAGCTGCTGCCTCACTGGTGAGCTGCAGCTTTGCCCACCCTGCTCCACAATCCGCCATCTCGCTGGGTCCACCAGCTGCCATCTTGCCACAAGTCCTCTCCCGCCTGCTGACCGTCTCCGCACCTCCTACCATCTCCACCCCTCCTACCGGTCTGGATGAATGTTTCTTCTTTATCTCCTTGTTGGACTTCCATACAGTTTGATTTTCTGTCAGTTCTGGTTGTTTTTGTTTTTAAATTGTTGTTGTTCTCCTTTTGGTTGTGCAAGGAGGCACAGTGTGTTTACCTATGCCTCCATCTTGACCAGAAGTCAACATTTCTCTGGTCTGTGTATTTTTAATTCCCTTTTCTTGTCTATTATATTAGCCTGGACTTCCAGTACTATGTTGAAAAGGAGTTGTGAGAGGAGACATTCTTCCATTGTTGCTTATTTTAGAGGGAAAAGTTTCTATTTTCTCACCATTATGTATATTGTTAAATGTATATTTAACAATGTATATTGTACAAAAACAATGTATATTGTTAGCTGTAAGATTTATATATATATATATATATTTTATCAAGTTTAGGGAAGTTCTCATCTATTTTAGTTTGATGAAAGTTGTTTTATTGTATTTTTAATTGTGTATGGGTGTTGGATTTTATCAAATGCTTTCCCTGCATCTATTGATATGACCATGTGATCTTTCCTTTTGTCTCTTAATGTGATGGGTTACATTATTTGATTTTCAAATGTCAACCAACTTTACATACCCAGGATAAACCCCAGATGGTTATGGTGTACGAGGGGGGGGCCCCCCAAAAAAAAACCAGATTGTCTTTTGGAGGGTGAGCCCCTTGTAGCACAGGCTTCCCCCACTAGGAGAGTGTTCTAAGAACCCATCTGTATTAGTGTACCAGCTGGCATTGTTTGTGAGAGGCTGCATTTGGCTTCACTGAGTTCTTTGAGGACTTTCAATGTGTTTGCTCAATTTCATTTGATTCATGAGTGTACAACCACAGCTGAGTGTTCAGCAGTTTTTGACCAAAAACAGCATGACCACCCCCCCGCCTCACCCTACCTTTTCACCAGAACTTTTTTTTTTGTTTTCTGGATGAAAAAAGTCCTCAAAGGGAAATGTTTTGCCAATGTGGAAGAGTTGAAGCAAAAAACGGCAGAAGCACTAAAAGGCGTTAAAATCGATGAGTTCAAAAATTGTTTTGTGCAGTGGACAGAAGTCTTGATAGGTGTATTGCATCAAATGGAGACTACTTTGAAGGTGATTGAAATTTAAACGTATAAGAATAAATTCACACTTTTTAATAAATAAATTCCTTTTTTGGTGTCCCCACTCATAGTTCTTTCAATACATTTTAAATTTTGACTTATTGATAATCTTGTTGAGGATTTTTACATCTGTGTTCATTAGAGACATTGGTCTGTAGTTTTCTTGTAATGCTTTTTGTCTGATTTTGGCCTTCGGTTAACATTGTCCTCATAGAATGAGTTTGGATGTATTCTTTTGTCTTCTGGAAGACATTGTAGAACAGTGGTCCCAAGCCTGGGCACCAGGGACCAGATTCCTGAAAGACAATTTTTCCATGGATTGGGGGTGGGGATGGTTTTGGGATGATTCAAGGAAATTACATTGGAGCTCACCTCCTGTTGTCCAGCCAGCTTCCTAAGCAGCCCAGAGCAAAACCAGTCCACAGCCCAGCTGTTGGGTCCCGTACTAGTTTGATTTCTTTTGTTCTGGGTACTTTTGATTGAATTTGCTCTTTTTCTAGTTTCACAAGATGGAAGCTTAGATGACTGAGTTTTAGCTTTATTTCTTTTCTCATTTATGCATTAAATGCTATAAATTTCTCTTTAAGGACTGTTGTTACTGCATTCTATAAATTTTGATAAGTTGCATTTTCATGTTCATTTAGTTGAAATACTTAAAAATTTCTCCGGAGATTTCGTTTTTGGCTTATGTGTTATGTAAAAGTATGTTTGTGATCTCCATATATTTTGGGATTTTCCAGCTTTCTATTAATAACTTTCTAGTTCAGTTTTATTCTAGCCTTAGAGCTTACATGTACATTGTATGATTTCTATTTTTTCAAATTTGTTAGGGCATATTTTATGGCCCAGAAAGCCATCTACATTGATGAATTTTCCAACTGAGCTTGAAGAGAATGTGAATTCTGCCATTTTTGGATGATGTAGTCCATAGCCATCAACGATACCCAGTTGATTGAAGTGTTTTGAGTACACTATAACCTTATTGATTTCTCGCCTGCTATTTACTAGTTTTGTTTCCATTTTTATCCCTCAGAAGTTTGACAAAAGGAAAACAACTCTTACTGCATTTTATTTTGAGTGTGAGAAGGATTGGAGAAGATAAAAAAGTGAGGGACACAGAAGAAGTAATCAGATCAGCTTAGAATACAACACTGGTGATTATGAAATGATGTAATGTACCTTAGTTATTGGAGAAATCTTCAGAGAGAGGAGGCAGATACAGAGTGGTGGTGGTGTTCTTTTAGATGAAGTATATTATAAAACCAAGATAATTAGAAATAATGGAAAATTTTCATTCTTGAAGATGAACATTACGAAACTGCCTAGCATGTAAGCTGTGTCAGTAGATAGATATTTAATGAATATTGGGTGTTCTTAGTTAAAAGAACAAAAGCAAAAGCTAATGGTTACAGAGTAATGCCACTTTAAGGAAGATAACATATAAAAATAGCATAGATGGGCATGTGACCAAGGATGTATTATGAGATTGTAGTACTGTAAGAATAATGTTAGGGATGACTTTATAAGTAATGATAACTAAAAACAAGACTTTTAAAGCTACAATCAGAACAAAAATGAAGACTAAGGGATGGTATAGTGTTAAGTTAAAGATTGGAACTCATCATTTATTTATAACATTTCCACCAAGGGAAATACTTTTAAAGCTGATAGAGGGTACACAAAGCAAAATGTACAGATTACTAAGACAGAGTTGGATGCACCAAATAAGAGACTCAATTAAAAAGGTGAGCAGAGAATACCATAATCATGCTGCACCACATTATTTTACTTAAGCAAAATATCCATAAATTGAGATTCTCAAAATTTTGCAAATATCCTGAAATCATCATTAGACATGTTGGTATATGATCCAAAGTCCTGGCAGTGGACTTTATTTTTAAAGCAAGAGGGCTAGGGTTTAGAGCAGGAAGGATGAATCGTTGTGTTTTATCTTTTAAAGTTGTAGTGGTATAAAACAAAAATTGTACGTTTTAATATATAAAAGATATATTTACATTTAACTAATACATCATATACTGGTAAAAGGAGTGTAAATTGGTACAGTATTTTTAGAGGTAAATTTGGTAATCAAAAGTTGTATGAATGCTTTATAAATGTTTATTACAAGGAAACCTGTGCAGCAAATATGTTTATGTAATTGAGGAAAGATATGTGACAGCATTGTTTGTATTTAAAAAATTAGGCTAAATTTTCTCCAACATGTTTTAAATACACTTATGACACATACGTATTAAGAAATAATTAAAACAAGTGAGGTAGAATGTTCACAGTGCTTTTATTTTCTTTCCTTTTCTTTTTCCCTCCACTTACCCTCCCCTCCCCTTCCCCATGCCCTCCTCACCCCCCCACACCCCCCCTTTCCTCACCAAGGATATGTTTATTGATTTTTGAGAGGGAAGCAGAGAGAAACATAGACAGAGACTCAGACACCAATAGGTTGCCTCTCTCATGTGCCCTAGCTGGGAATTGAAACTACAACCTAGGTATGTGCCCTGACTGGGGATCTAACCTACAGCCATTTGGTGTAGGGGACAAAGCTTCAACCAAGTGAGTCACCTGGCCAGGGCAGAATGTTCACAGTGCTTTTTGGAGTGAAAAATACAAATTGGATAAATATGTAAAACTCCATTTTCGTTTTTTTATATTAATTTGTGTATATATCTTTATAGGAATCAGATTATATGAATTTTCTGACTTAAAAATTATTTTGGTTATTATTGTTTATTTTCCATACTTATTTGAGAATTATCTTAGTAATTTCTGCAGAAGATCCCTATTAAATCAAAAGTTTAATTTGCATGTACCAGTCACCCCCCCAAATTCTATTTTGCTGACTCTGTAGTCAATCCTTTTTTCTCCAACCTCTAATAACCATGATCTGTTCTTTGTCTCAGTAGTTTTCCAGAAAGTATCATAACTGGAATTATACCATATATATAAGTAGTTTATGCATTTGAACTTTATCAGTACTGTGGCATATACCAATTGTCCATTCCTTTTAATTGTTGAATAGTATTTCATTACATGGATGTACCATAGTACAATATATTTAACTATTTGGGAGTGATATTTGTAGTTATTGGTGATTATGAATAAAGCTGCCATAAACATTGGAGTGCATAATTTTGTAGGAACATTGACTTTCTTTTCACTTGGATAAATACCTAGGAGTGGCATTGCTTGGTTGTATGGTTGGTGTATTTTAACTTTTTAAGGAACTGCCAAATGTTTTTTTCAAAATGGTTGTGCTATTTTGCATTCCCTTCAGCCATGTATGGGGTTTCCTTCCAATTTTTCTGATTCATTATCAGCACTTGAAATGATTTTTACAAGTTTTCTATCAGATACGTGATTTGGAAGTATTTCCTCCCAGTCTGTGACTTACCTTTCATTCCCCTAGCAGTGTCTTTTGCAGAGGAAAAAAGGATGAAGCCCAATTAATCTTTCTTTGTTGTTTTCTTTTATGGATGATGTTTTCAGTGTCATGTATAAGAACTCTTTGCCTAACCCAAGATTGCAAAGATTTTCTCAACACCTGTCTGCCATTTTCTTTTGTGATTAATAGCCACCCTAGTTGGTGCAAAATGCTATCTCATTTTTTAAAAAAATTCATTTCTCTAGTGACTGATGCTATTGAACATATTTTTATGTGCTTCTTGGTCAATTACATACTTTCTTTGGTGAATTCAGTTGTTTAACCACTTATTAGTATATTTGTATGTTTCTGTTTGTTTTGTCTTGTTACTATGGGGCTATAAGAAATATGTTCTGGGTACTACATTCTTACCAGATATATAATACACATACTTTATCCCATTTCTCTCTGTTGATAGTGTACTTTGATATACAAAATTTTTTAAATTCAATGAAGTCCAATGTACCTATGCTTTTAGTGTCATAGCCAAGAAATCATTGCCAAATTTAATGTCATAGGGCTCTTGTCCTGTAGTTTTTTTTCTAAGAGTTTGAGCTCTTACATTTAGGTGTTTTACCCTTTGAGTTAACTTTTGTAAATTATGTAAGATCAAGGTCCCACTTGTTTTGCATGTGAATATCCACTTTCCTCAGTACTGTTTTTTGAAAATACTGCCCTTTCCCTGGTGTGTGGTCTTGACACCTTTGTCAAAATTCATTTGGCCATATATTTGAGGGTTTCTTTCTAGACTATTTCATTGATCTATATGATTGTCTTTATGCTAGCACCATGCCATTTTGAAATCAGGAAGTGCAAGACCTCCAACTTCTGTCTTCTTTTTCAAGATTGTTTTGGTGTTTAAGGGCCCCTTCCTTGAGATTTCATAAGAATTTTGTATTTCTTCAAAGAAATAATTGGGATTTTGATGGTGATTCCATTAAATCTGTAGATCATTTTGGGTAGCATTGACATCTCAGTAATAATAATTCTCCAAATCCATGAACACAGGATGTCTTTCTACATATTGGTATCTAGTTTCATTTCTTTCAGCAATGTTTTTTTAGTTTTCAGTATACAAGTCTTTCACCTTAAGTTTATTTTTAAATATTTTATTATTTCTGATGCTACTGTAAGTAGAATTTCTCCATTTCCCTTTCAGTTTGTTAATTGTTACTATACAAAAATAACCACTTTTTTGCATTGATTTTGTATCCTGTAACTTTGATTTTTGTATGTTATCTTGAACTCTGCAATATTATTAGTATTTTGTTTGCTCGTTGAATATTTCTATATATAAAGTACTATGTCCTCTGTGAATAGAGATCTCTACATTTTTTACTATTTGGATGCAGTTTCTTTGTTGCATAATTGCCCTAAGTAGAACATACAATACTTTGTTGAAAGCTGTGGTAAAAAGGGACATTATTGTCTTTTTTTCTGCTTTTTGGGGGATAATTACCTATGTGTTTTTAATAAATACCCTTCATCATATTAAGAAAATTCCCTTCTATTCCTAGTTTTTGTGTGTGGGTTTGTTTTTTTTCCCCTCATGAGTATGTGTTTTGACTCCTTGGTGTCTCATGAGGTTTTGTCAAATGCTTTTTGTGGTCATTTGAAATGATCATGTGCTTCTTTTTCCCTTCTTTCTAGTAATGTGTTGTATTACGCTGATTGGCTTTTCTAATGTTGAATCACTCTTGCATTTCTGGGAGAGATCCCACGTAATGTGTATTTGGATTCTGTTTGCTAGTTTGTTTTTTTGAGGGGTTTTGTGTCTATATTTATGAGGGAAATTGGTCTGTAGTGTTATTGTGGTGTTTTTGACTTTTGTACTAAAGAAATGCTGGCCTCATAGATTTTGAGTTAGGAAGTATTTTTTTCCTTGTGTAATTTTTAGAAGTATTTGAGAAGGATTTATGTTATTTCTTCTTTAAATGGCTATAGAATTCACCAGGGAAGCCATTCAGTTTCTAGACTTTATTGTTGGGAGACTTATAACTGATTCAGTCTCTTTATGTGTTATATGTCTGTTCAGAGTTTCAGTTTTTTTCCTTGAGCCACTTTTGGCAATTTGTGCATTTCTAGATATTTGTCAATTTCATATAGGTTATGTAATTTTGTCCATCCTATTGTCTTACAGTTTTTTTGTTCCTGCTTTTATTTGTGATTATAGTTATTTACATCTTCTCTCTTTTTTATTTAGTCTTTCTAAAAGCTTATCGATTTTTCAAAAATATTTTTTATCTTCAGTTTAGGATGGGGGGAGGGAGGGAGAAAGAAAGGGAGAGAAACATTGATGCAAGAGAGAATATCCATGAGAGAGAATCATCCATCAGTTGGCCTCTTGAACTCACCCTGACACGCCCTGACCAGATACAAAATCTGCAGCCTAGGCACCTGCCCTAAGCAGCAGTTAATTCTGTGACTGCTGGTTTATGGGATCATACTCCAGCCAATTGAGCCATACCACATCTGGGGCAAAATCTTGTAAATTTTACCGATCTTTCCAAAGAACCAGTTTCTAGTCCGAATTCCCACTTGTTTATCTAGTCTTTATTTTTATTATTTCTGTTCTAATTTGTTTCCCTCTTTTTGCCACCTATAGGTTTAATTTGTTGTTCTTTTTCTCATTCCTTAAAGTGTAGGGTTAGGTTATTGAATTAAGATCTTTCTTTTTTAAAAATGTAGATGTTTACAGCTCTGTTTCCCTCTGAACACTGCCTTTGCTGCATCTTGTATATTATTTTCATATCTATGTAGTGTTCTTGTTTTCATTTATCTGAAAGTACTATAATTTCTTTGTGATTTCTTCTTTAACCTGTTATTTAAGTATTGTTTAATTTTTACATGTTTTACAATTTTAAGTTATCCTTTTACTGATTTCTGTGTTCAAAAAAGACACTTTCTATGATGTCAATCTTTTAAAATTTATTGAGTTATATCTATAGCCTAGCATCCTAGACAGTGTTGTATGTGTACTCAAGAACACTCCAACCATGTATTCTATTGCTTGGGGTGAGTTTTCTAAACATATCTTTTAGGTATAGGTAGTTTATATTGTTGTTCAAAGTCTTCTTTTTCCTTGTTGATCTTCTGTTTATATCTTCTGTGTTTTACTGGAAGTTGTATATTAAAATCACCAACTATTATTACAGCACTATTTCTCCTTTCAGTTCTGTCAATTTTTGTATTATCCACTTTTACCCAATATATTATATTCCTCTTTGCCTCTCATAAGTTTTGACCTAAATTTTATTTTTTCTGATATTAGCATAGGCACTCCAGCTCTCTTTCAATTACTTGCATAGAGTGTATTTTTGCATATTCTTTCTTTTAATCTGATTGTGTGATTAATTTTTAAAAATGTTGTGTTCAGCTATTTCTTAACTATTGAGTTTAATACATTTACATTTAAGGTGATTACTGATAAGGAAAGACTTTTACCATTTAACTATTTCTTTTGTATATGTCTTATATATTCTTTGTTGTTCACTTTCTCCAACACTCTTCTTTTGTGCTTGATCTTTTTGTAGTGTACCATGTTTATTTTCTATATAGAGTAGTTTCTCTGTATCAGAAGGGATTGGTTTCAGGATCCACTGTGGATTCCCAACTGTGGATCAGAAACACTATTTTCTATCCATAGTTGTGTGAATTTGAGGATGCAAAACCTGCAGATATGAAGTACTGATTATATTTTTAAATTATTTTCTTAGTGATTACCTTGGCACTGACAGTTAGCATCCCAAATTTATATGACTGTAATTTGAATTGATAGTAACTTACTTTGAAAACATTATAAGATTTGCTCCTAGTTCATCCCTCTCCCTTATCCTCTAAGTTACACCTTCATATATGTGTGTTCATTAACTTAGGTATATAATATTGTTTTATGCATTTGTGTTCTAAACCATATAAGAAACAAGAATGCCATACCACAAACATAGAGGAAACTGTTGTAGGGTAGGGCAGGTCTAGGAACAGTCTTCCTCAATTTTTGTTTTTCTAGGAATGCCTAAGATTTCCTAGAAAATGCCATTTTGAGTGATAGTTTGCTGGATATAGAGTTCTTGCTTGAAAGCTTCTTTTAGCACTTTAGATATGTCATTCTGTTGCCTTCTGGCTTCCATGGTTTTGATGAGAATTTGGCTGTTAATCTTACTGGGGATTACTTGTATGTGGCAAGCCATTTCTTTTTTCTTTTTTTTTCTTCTTTTTTTAAATATCTCCCATTCTTTTGGGCTTTAATAGTTTGATTATATTTTGTCTCTGTGAATCTCTTTTGAGTTTATCCTATTTGAAATTGTTGACCTTCACTGTGTAGATGTCTATAATTCATGAAAATTGGGAAATTTTCTGTCATTATTACTGACACATATTCCTTCTCTCCCTTCCTCTCTATTCTTCTGGAAGTCTCTCCATCCTTTTCTGTAAGCCTAAGTTTTGTGTCTGGGCTTATTCAGAGATTATTTGTTAACTTCTTTCTCCCTCTTAATGGGTTATACTTAACTTTCCTGTTTCTTTGTATGTCTTGTGTGTCTCTCTTCTGTTTTTGTTGTTAAAAACTGGTCTCTTAAAACATTACAGTGTGGTACTCTGTACACTGAGTCTTTCATCCTCCCCACGGTTTACTGTTGTTACCTCTTGAGGACTGCATTCATCTGTTTTGTGACTTTTCCAAACTATTTTTGCGAAGTCTGTAATTCTTTTCATATATGGTAACCGAAATTTTATCTTCATAGTCAGCAGTGATTTTAACAGAATCTCTGAGCCATTGGTAGTCAAAAAAAAAAAATGTAATGTCTTAATGTTTACATACTGTCACTTAGCCAAGCTATTCCTACAAAGGTTAGCTATGCATTCTTAGTCTTCACCTTATGACTGCATAGAGCCCAAAGATCAGCTAGAGGTCCAAGTTTATGCTCCTCTCAGTTCTCTTAAGTATGTATCCAGCTGTGGGCTCAGTTCTCTAAGTATTTAGCACTGTGCATTTCCTGGCGTACATGATAGCCCTTTAAAACTCTTATTTCCCTTTATCTTCCTCCTTTGCCTCCTTATTTTGAGGCTTTTAATATGTTCTGCTGTTTGTCACATCTACTTTCTCTTGCTTCAGGCAGCTAGTTGTAGTGTATGTATTTAAATTCTTTTCAAAGATGGCAACTGGGAAGGCCTTCTTAACATACAGCTGCAATTTTTAAGAATACAGTCTATGTTTTTCTCTTTGGCACCAGCAATCTGTACCAGAAACTTGATCTGCTGTCCCTATGTATGGTCACTGTTGAGCTGGGGGAGGGGAGGTGATAGACTGGTAATCAAAATGTCTACAGTGCTTTCTTAGAAAATTAGTAGACACTTTTGTTGTTGTTAAGGACTCCGGTATGTTTCTATTAGATTTCAGAAGTCTGTAAAAGTTGATTTTTTACTCTTTTTTTTTTTTTTTTTTTTTTTTTTTTTGCCAGCCTGAGTGTTGTTTCACTGAGAGGCTTATTCTTGGAGATACCTATTCTCCATTTTATATGACTCACTTATTTTTTTCATTTTTGAAAGATTGTTATCATTGGATATGTAATTCAGGTGTCACTTTGTTTCCTCTCAGCACTTTAAGGATGCTATTCCATGTCTTTCTGCTTATATAGTTTCCACTGAAAAGTATGATGTAATCATCTTTGTTTTTTGGTATGTGAAGAATTTTATTTCTTAGCGTCCTTTTTAATTTTCTCTTTAACTTTTGTTTTTTCAGCAATATTTATTTTTTAGAGTATTTATTCTGATCAGGAATTCTCTGATCTTTTCATCTGTGTTTAAATATCTTAAATTATTTTCGGAAAGTTCTCTTCTATTAGCTCATCAAATGTTTATTCTTCCCTGTACATTCTCTCTTCTTTTTCTTTTTGGAATTCCAGCTATATGCATGCTATTTCATTTGATATTGTATCATGGCCTGCCTTGGATGATCTATTTTATACTACTTCCCCTGCTGCTTTTTTAAAAATAGACTTTATTATTTAAAGAAGTTTTAGGTTCACAGAAGAATTGACCAGAAGATAGAGAGAAACACCCCGATACCCCTTATTCCCACATACACACAGCCTTCTCCACTATCAACGTCCTGCACCAGAATGGTAGAGTGTTAGATCTTTTACAGTCGTTGAACTTACACTGTCATGTATTATCCATAATCCATAATCCATAGTTTACATTAGGGTTTACTTTTGATGTTGCACATTCTGTGGGTTTTAACAAATACATATATCTATGTTCACCATTGTAGTATCATACAGAATAGGTTCACTGCCCTAAAAATTCTTTGTGCTTGACTATTTAACCTTCTGTCCCCTGAAGCCCTGGTAACCACTCATTCTTTTGCTGTCTCCATAATTTTACATTTTCCAGAACACCATATAGAGGAATCATACAATATTTAGCAGTTTCAGATTGACTTCTTTTACTTAGTAATAAGCATTTGAGCATCCTCCATGTCTTTTTATGGCTTGATACCTCATTTCTTATTGCCAAATAATATTCCATTGTCTGTATATATATAACAGTTTATTCATTTCCCTCCTTTAAGGATATCTTGGTTGCTTCCATGATTTGGCAATTTTGAATAAAGCTCCTATGAACATCTTCATGCAGGCTTTGATGTGGTTATAAGTTTCCTCCCTCCCTTCCTCCTTCCTTACCCCCACATCCCCTTCCTTTCTTAATCCTCATTCGAGGATATGTTTATTCATTTTTAGAGAGAGAAGAGTGGAGTGAGAGAGAGACATCGATGTGAGATAGAAACATTGATCTGTTGCCTCCCATATGTGCTCTGACCAGGGATTGAGCCCACAACCTTTTGGTGTATTGCATGATGCTCCATCCAACTAAGCCATATAGCCAGGACATAAGTTTTCTATTAATTTGGATAAATACCAAGGAGTATGATAACTGGTAGTAGTGATTGATTGTAGTCTGTATAGTCAGGATATTAATTTCGTAATAATTTTCCCTTTCAGGTGACCTAAGTAGACATTTTTCAAAAGAAGACATGCAAATGACCAATAGGTACATGAAAAGGTATTCAGCATCACTGATCGTTCAGGAAATGCAAATCAAAGCCACAATATAACCTCACATGTGTTACGGCATCCATTATCAAAAAGACAAGAGATGAATGCTCTCAGAAAAGGAAACCCTTATACACTGTTGGTAGAAACATAAACTGGTATAGTCTCTATGGAAAACAGTATGGAGGTTTCTCAGTTAAAAATAAAAATACCATATGATTTAACAATCCCATTCCTGTGTATATTTCACAGGAAACAAAATCGTCCCAAAGAGGTAACTCTGTTCCCATGTTCATAGCACCATTATTCACAAATTGCCACGGTATAGAAATAGTCTGTGGACAGATGAATGAGTAAAGAAAACGTGGTATGTGTGCACGCACACATATGTATGTGTATGTACACAAAATATGACTACCATTCTGTTTTTTATAAAAGGAAATACTGTCATTTGACAACATGGGTGAACCTGGAAAACATTATGTTAAATGAAATAAGCCACACAGAAAGACAAATACTTATATTACTTATATGTGGAATCTTGAAAAAAAGTTGAAATTTTAGAAACAGTAAAAAAGTGATTACTAGGGTCTGTGGGGTGGGGAAATGGGGAGAGGATGGTGCAGATATATATACTTTTAGTTATAGAGAAGTAAGGTCTGAGGATCTAATGTACAACATGGTGTCTGTAGTTGATAACACTTTATTGTGTATTTGAAATTTACCAAGAGACTAGAACTTAAATGTTCTCACACAAAAAAAAGGTAAATATATGAGGTGATGTGTTAATTAACTTGTGGGGAAGCCCTTCACAGTGAACATGTATATAAAATAATCACATTGTACACTTTAAATATCTTACAGTTTTTTGTGTCAATTATACCTCATTAAAACTGGAAAAATATCTTTTTTTATTAACAGGATTGCCGGGAGGTTGTTTTAAAGTTTTGAGTTGTACAGCACTTGATTCTTTTGCTCCATTGTGGAAAGACCTCTCCAGCAATGATTACTTCAGAGTTACCAGTGTTACAGTAAGTATTGTAGTTTTCTTATTTTTAAAAAATATGTATGGCATTTTTTTAATGTCAAAATGCTCTCTAAAATGACACATATCAAGTATGTTCTCTGATAATCAGGCAATATGTTTTTGAATGTTTGAAATTCTAAGAACTATTAGGGTATATAATTGCAATATCCTTTGATATTTGCGATGGCCTTTGATATTGTAAGGTCAATAATGATCTGATACTGAACAAAAAAGATGTTACTGTGTCATGTCAAGGGTCAGCAAACTATGACCCATGGGCCAATTCCGTCATGCTGCTTGTTTTTGCAAATAAAATGTTAATTAGAACAGAGCCACATTCATACCTTTACAGATTGTTTATGATCTTGTGCTACAAGTTGTGATAGAGAATAGATTGCTTGTAAACCATATTTATTTTGTTAGGCCATTTACAGAAAATGTTTGTAGACCTTTATCCTGTATTACACTGTTTCCCTAACATACCTCCCACCTCCCTCTTGTGTTCTCTGAGATCGAGGTTGTTAAGCTAGAAGTAAAATGAAGGACAAACCTTTTGGCATTTCTGGTGGCACCTCATTAGATTTATTGGAGTTGTAGGACAAATCTAGAATTGGGTGTAATTGTTGGATATCTTGGGAAATGTGATTAGTGTAATGGCAGATACTTTTATAGGTTTCATCAAGATGCAGATTAGGAATCCGCATACCACAATCCTGTGTAATAACAGTTTAGATATAATGAAAGAGATTAATAATTTACACAATTATCTATATGTTTTTACCCTCCCAGTTTATTTTTTTGAGTGTAGAAGGCAATTTTTTAATCTTCATTTTTAATGGAATTATTTGGTGACACTAATTAATAAAATTAAAGTTTTCAGTTGCACAGTTCTGTAATACATCATCTCTATATTTTATTGTGTGTTCACCACCCCAAGTCCAGTTCATTTATGTACTTTTTTTAATGTACTTTTCCAAGAGACTGTGGTTGGCTTTCCATTGGTCTCCTGGCTTTTCCTCCAGAGTTGTAAGACAAAAAAGCTGTCCAAACTGCTTTACTGCTTGAAAAATTAATACTTACCCTCCTTTCCTCCAAATATAGATGATACAATTTCAGCTTTTTCTAGTTACTTACCTAAAACTTCTGTATTAGTCTTTTACTTGAGTTTGGAGGTCTCCACATGATTTTTTTTCTTTTCCTTGTACTTTTGTTTATCTTCATCCTGCCTGCAATGCCTGTGCACCTCTCTGCTTTTACCCAGTGAACTCACTTGTCCCTTTGAGGTCTTCACTTAAGTGTCATGTCTGCAGTAAAGCTCCTCTGATCCCTCAAAATTTGGGTAGGTTCCCTCCTGAAATCCTGTAATAAATACTCTTTGTTATCTTTTTTGTAGCACGATACTTAACATGTAGTGTTTTATAACTCTTTCTTATTGTTTCTGCTTAAATTGGACCTTTGTGCCTTGTTTGTGTATGGTCGACTCCTAGCATACTGCTAGGTATTAGGTCTTTAGTGTTTCTTTGATTAAATATGAAACATAGCCGGTATTTAAATAAATACTGTATTTGAAGAGAAGTTATATCAACAGCACATGTTTTGTAACTGAATTTGTTTTTCCTGAAAATGTAAACCTGTGATATTACTATAGGATTGGATAGTGGTGATCTCTGAGGTAGGTAAATGAACTTTGTTTTCAGTCTGTTGGCTGGAGATGGTACTCTTGGTCAAGTTGAAATCTCAGAAGCATTTACTGAGGATATACAATTTTCTGAAGATTTTACCAGATTCATTAACAGCATATATTATTATCTTGTTTAATACATGTATCCATCAGTATTGTACCTGCATTGTAAGGAAAGGAAACTTATCTCTTAGTATTTTTAAATTTAATTTCTGTCATTTGTAAAGTGAAGATAATACATTAGAAATTAATAAGAACTTCTCAAAAACAAATTTCTTGATCTAACCATTTTTAATGTTCATTTCAATAATGATTTTTGTAACATAGGCACTAGAAGGGTCACTGTAGTGAGTGACCTCATTATTTCTTGGCTCACTTAGATGTTATAATTGCCAATGAATTTGTCATCATAGTGCTGTTTACTATTAGACATCTTCAGATGTTATCAATTATCATATATATTCCACCACATATTGCTATACCAGGAAGTATGCTAGGTTTTTGAAAGACTCAGTCCTTGTAGCCATTAGATATTGATCAAATAATCACAACTATATGGATCTAAAATGACTTTGGTGATATGAAGGTAGATTAGAAGATTTTATGAGAACTTTAACACATGCCTTGATATAGTCTACTTTTCTAAGGATGAGATAGTTAAACTTAGTCTAAAGTGGAGAGAAGTTTTGGGGAATGAAGGGATCAGAATATTAATTTCAGATTGAAGGAATGGTATGTGCAAAGACCCTTAGAGGACATATGGTATGTTTGAGGTACTGAATTAAAGCTGTTTTCTTTTTCTTTCTCTTTTTCTTTTTCTTTTTCTTTTTCTTGGTTGATAATAGAGAGTGTCATGAGATAAAGCTTGTGATAGATTGGGGTTATACCATATAGGAACCTGCTAAATCATATTAAGAATTCATATTCTTCTTAGTAGTAGTAGGAAACTATTGTAGGGTTTTAAGTATGGAAGAGGCCTAATAAGACATATACTTGGAAAGTCACTCTTAGTGCAGTGTAGTGATTAAATCGGAAGGGGCAGCAATAGAAGCAAGAAGACCTTTTAGGAGGAGAATGTTGCAGTATTGAGGCCAGAGATGATGACAACTTGGACTAAAGTGATTACAGTAGAAATGGAAAGAGGTAGACAGAATTTAGAGAGTTTTTAGGGAGTTAAAAAAAATCATTTATGTAAGATTTGGTGGGATTCTTCCATTCTGTTGATTATTGCCAATAGTCTTATAAATGTGAACATTAGCTATTTACAGGATTTGTGTAGAGATAATTTTGTTGAAGTTTGAATTTGCATACCCTTTGACACTGAACATTCTAATGTGTCTATCTTAGAGAGAGATTTGTTGGGTGTAATAAGAGTTAATGTACAAGGGCAGTTGTTTAGCTCTGTTTGTAATAATACAAAACTAGACACAATCTTAAATGCTCACTGATAGGGAAGTAGTTAAATAAATTTTATAGATTTTATGGAGTACCATTCAGGAATCCTGTGTATTTGTATGGAATTTTTCTATTAATTTAAAATTTAAAAAATGAAACTATAGATACTTTACATTTTGATATATACATAAACACTATAGAAAAGTATTGATCAAACTGTTAACAATGCTATGTTGCAGATTGGGATTCATAGTTAGGGTGTGGCGAAGTGAAACTTTTCTTTGTATTCCTATATCTTCTCTATTGACATTAAAAAACCAAAAATTTATGTATCCTATATTCTAATAAACAGACATACCTGCATATACTAATTGGAGTGTATTCGTTGTTTGCTAGTAATAGCTGTCACATTTTAAGCTGCAGTTGTCAAAATTAGAAAACAAATTGTACTTTTCTCTTTTGTCAGTAAACTCTGTTGTTAAAGGATAAATTAGTTTCACTAATGGGTCATATATTATAGGCTGGAACCAACCTGCTCCTGTGGTTGCCTTGATATTTCTATAAGCATCAAAAACAACAGTGGATTCTGTTTACATAAGAGAAATACAAAATACAATGTTTGCATTCTATTATCCTGACATGGAGATAGAGAATTCAAGTTTACCTTGATATGTAAGTGTACTCTGTCACTTACTAAGTATGTGACTATGGACAAGATTGTCAGGTTTTCATATTTTTCGTTACCTCATCTTTAAAGTTGGGGAAATAATATGTTTTCTTACTAGGCTTTTGTACATGTTTTGTATACTCTGGCACACAGTATATGCTAAACATAGTCTATTTGAACTGTAGTGAGCAGAAAAAGCAATATGACTTACTGTTCTTTAGTAGAGACGAGCAAGATCAACTAGACCAGGGATTGACAAACTACCGCTAGTGACTCAGATGCCTGTTTTTAAGTATTATTGGACAGCAGCCACATCCAGTCATTTATGTGTTGTCTCTGGCTGCATTCATGCTATGGTGCCAGAGTTGAGTAGTAGATATAGAGATCTTAAGACTTCCAAGCCTAAAATATTTACAATATAGTTAAGAAAATGTTTGATGATTTTTTAATTAGGTCAATATTATTTATAGTTTTTAGGTACTGTTATAGAGTACTTTTTAAGAATTGCAACTGGAGAGGTAAAATGATGTAAGAATATTACAGGTAGCAGTGTGTAGAATGGCTTGGACAAGGGAATTAGGAGAAGCAGGGAGATGAGATTAATTCAGGATGTGGTGATTATGGGTAATAATCATGGAAGAATGAGAAATCAAATTATTATACTGAGGACAATTCAGGAGGATTTGTTGGCTAATGGCACAAGAAAGATTGATATAATTCTAATAATTTGAGTGTCAAGACAAGATAGTGCTGTAGGGACAATAATAAATTTTATAACAACTTAAAGCACATGCATGCATTGACTTAATAAATTGGTTAATTTGTTATTGCCATGAGCAGAGAGTTAGGAATAAATCGGTATTGGACTTAATTTTATATGTGGTATTTGGTGAACTTGAGATAGCATTAAAAAAAATGTTACACATGGAGTTAAAAATCTTGAGTGAGAGATTCAGATTTATTGATAATATATAGTTAGTAATATAGAATTTAATGAAGAAGTTCTTGTTCTTATTATCTATACCTTTTCAGTGCCGTGCTAGAGCCAGCTTGTACTGGAATAGAGAGCTGAACATCAAATTTCTAGGAATTTTGTGACCCTGATTAAATATAACAGCCATTATAAAAAGTTAAGTCATAATGACATAAAATCAAGTAAAAAATATTAAAAGTAAAATAATACTCAAATTTATCACTTTCTAATTTTTTACATACTATTTTATGCTCTTTAGGGTTTTATTTTTACCTATTCTATCTGTATGGTGGAAACACTTTTAGTGGATACTGTTAATTACTTCCCAACTCCGTTCAGTAGTGGTGGGAATACTTACATTATGAAAATCAGCAAATACTGTAAATAAGGGCTTAGTTTATTGTTTTGTCAATTGTCTGTAGACTCCATAGATAATGGAGAAATTGTTAATAATGGAGATTAAACTTGTATCGGATCTATAGCGATTACATTATGATAGCACAAATAACTGAAGTATTATTCCAGTATTTGAGAACTGTTATCTAATTCAGTAAAGCTTTACACTATTGAACAATGAATTAAGTTTCAGCATATGTCTTTGTCATTTCACTTGTATTCTATTCACTCAACAAAGCTATTGACCATCTTTCATGTCAAATCCCTATTTGTTCATCACTTGCAACCTTAGGTTAGTTCTGAATACAAGAGTTTGGCAAAATTATCAAAATCATTTTATGTGAATGAGTGAACAAATGGAATTTACCATAAAGAGTATTACATATTTTGCCCTGAGTGATGTGGCTCAGTTGGTTTGGCGTCGTTCCACAAACTGAAAAGTCACTGGTTGGATTTCCGGTCTGGGTGCATAAGAGAGGCAACCAATTGATGTTTCTCTCTCACATCCATGTTTCTCTTCCTCCCTTCCTCCCTTCTATCCCCCTTCGCTAAAATAAAAACTTAGCGTATTTTATTATTGTTTGTAAATTGTATGCTGTGGATCCTTTATATTGGTAACATTTCTAATTGTTTATTTGCATGTGTATTTTTTTGAAGCATAGTTGTTAAACATTTACCAGCACACCACTGGCTTTCATGATTTTGTAAAGTAAATAAAATTCTTCCCAAACCTTTATCTTTTCATATTGAAGAATTCATTTTTTTCAGCTGTATTTTTACATTTATATTTTGTATAGCAGCTGCCATTTCCACAGTCACTTCCTCCTCTTTATTTTTCTACTTGAGAGCTTCATTTCACTCAATGTTATGTGACATTAGACAGGGAGGATAAGATAACATTTTTGATTTACTAAAGTAGAAGTATAAACCACTTCTAATAATCCATATTACAGGAGGTAAAGGAATGTAGTGGAACAAAACTGAATTGTATTAATGAATTAATTTGTTCACTAAAATAATATATCATATTTTCTAGGGATTCAACTAATGAAACCACTGCTCATTCTGATGCTGGCAGTGAACTTGAAGAAACAGAGGTCAAAGGAAAAAGAAAAAGAGGTCGTCCTGGTCGGCCTCCAGTATGTATTATTATGCTTGTCTTCTTTGTTTCTATAATGGTTACCAAATAAAAGGGCTTGATATGAACTGTTTGTTAATTCTAGTACTGTCAGTACTTTTAGTGACGTCCTAACGATTCTTGGAAACTCTATAAATTGTTGTGGCAGTGATAGGAAAAAGTTAATGGTTATAGCATCTGTATTGCTTTGTGTGTTTCTCTTGTAAATAAATGGTAGTCCATGTGAAGGCATGGAGGTGATTAACATGGAATGTGAGGTGTATAGTTAGTAATGACTTTCCTGCTTTTTAGGTGCACCTCTGATTTCTAGTAAGCTTCTGTGTGTGTATTTTGGTAGCATTAGCATGGGATTTGGGGCCAGTCTCAGAATACATTTTCATTCACACATGATTGAGAAGTTTAGAAGATCTCCAGGTGTTCGTACATTGAAGGTTATCTTTATTCTGAATACATGAGTCATTTAATTGAAGGCAGCATAAGTTCTTAGAGGCAATAGTATGGATGTGTAAAGCAATTAAGGCTTGTGCTGTTCTACATTAATTTTATGATGTGATTTGTCATTAGCAATTTTTATTCTATTTTTTAAATGTTTTTATTAGAATATTTCAGTTTCTTTTTATAGGAGGCATAATAGTATAATGAATCTTTCATGTAACCATTACCCAGCTATAGCAGTTATCAAGTCATGGCCAGTCTTGTTTTATCTCTCTTCCCATTCTTTCCTTCCCATGTTATTTTGAAGGTCATCCTAGACATCATTCCATCTGTAAATATTTCAGCATGTACTACTAAAAGATAAAGCCTTACTTTCTCTCTCTCTGTTTTTAACATCACCCCAGTATCATTATCATGTCCCAAGGTAACAATATTGTTAACATCACCAAATAACCAATTTAACCAATTTAAAGTTTATAATCATTTCATAAATATTATTTCTTGAAATACAGCTTGTTGGTTTGAATTATGACACAAATAGGACCTACCTATTAATTGATGATTGTGTAATTTAACCAATTATATGTCCTTTGTGGTGACTTAGGACTTTTTTTTTATGTGTTTGCTGTTCCATCAGTATTTATCTTTTTGGCACAGTTTTTAATTAGCTTCAGTGAAACTTCATACCCTTTACTTTTGTAGGACAATCTTTCGGGGGAAAAAAAGGGATAGAGGGGTGACTTCCACCATTTTCACTACAGTTGCTTTTATCCTCCACCTTTATTTAAAGGAAAAAAATTATAGAGGAAAAGACATACATTGTCACCATTCTTTATAATACATATTAATACTTCACATGGCTGTCTACACTTACACCTGACCCAGGTCTGTGTCTTGATCTTGGAAATACCACTTCCTGAGTTTCTCCTCTGTGCTTTGCACTGAGCTGATGCTTTTTGTGCCATTTAATCCTCACAGCAATACTATGAAATAGGTCTTTCTTTCTTTTTTTTTCATTTAAGTATTGCATATACTCTTAAAATTTTTTTATTATATTTTCCATAACATTTAGCTCCCTTATACTCCCCCACAATTCAGTACACTGTTGTCCATGTTCAAGAGTCCTTCTTCCTTTTTGTTCAATCCCTGCACCCCTTACCATCCCCCCTCCCACCGTAGCTGTCACCCTGCTCTTTATCTATAAGTTGGTCTCTTGTTTTCCTTGTTAATTCAGTTTGTTCGTTAGATTCCACATATGAGTAAAATCATGTGGTATTTATCTTTCTTTAACTGGCTTATTTCACTTAGCATAATGTTCTCCAGGTCTACCCATACTGTCACAGAGTAAATTTTTCTTCTTTTTAACGGCTGGGTGGTATTCCATTGTGTAAATGTCCCATAGTTGTTTTATCCACTCATCTACTGATGGACACTTAGGCTGCTTCCATACTTTGTTGACTGTAAATAAAGCTGCAATGATCATAGGGATGCTTATGTTCTCTAGAATTAATGTTTTGGGTTCCTTCTGATATATTAGTGGACGTGAAATCTCTAGGTCAAAAGGCTGCTCCATTTTTAATTTTTTGAGGTTACCTCCATACTGCTTTCCTCAGTTGGCTGCACAAACCTGCATTCCTACCAACAATGCAAAAGTGTTCCCCTTTCTCCACATTGTCTTGTCTCAGAGCTTCTAGCACATTCAGACTGCAGTGTATCTTATACAGAGCTTTGCAATAGAGTAATTTTGAATAGTTAAATTTTCTTATACTGCAGTGCTGACTTATACTTAAAACTGTTTACCAGAAATGTAGGTACACATTAAATTAAGTAGTATGTAGTTATAGTACAGCATTTGTCCTGAGAATTAATCAAAACTCTGGCAGTAGATTGCAACATTTTCATAAAGATTCAGTGAAGAGTATATATCTTTGTGACTGAGCATATTGTCCATGAAATTTCATTATGTAATATGTTGAGGCAGGTTTTGTTTCAGGTACATAGTTTTGTTTTTCTACAGATATTCATTAACAGCTTTTTCCCTCCACTGTTTCCCTTGAATTAGCTGCAGCAATGAACACATGACCCTAGTGTTTACATCTCTAACCTTGTGGTCCATAGAAATTTTCTTGAGAGAGAACCAAGATGGCGGCGTAGGTAGACACACTGCGCCTCCTCGCACAACCAGAACTGACAGAGAATCGAACAGCAAGGGGGACCGACACCAAGGAAATAGAAAATAAACATTCATCCAGACTGGTAGGAGGGGCGGAGACGGGCACCGGGGTGGAGAGGACTCGCGTGGCTGTGGCGGGACTGAGACTGGCGGGAGTGTGGGACAAATGGCGCAGGCAGTCCGAGCACTAGCAGACCCTGCGGCCCCACATTTGCACAGATAAACCCAGAGGGTCAGACTCAGAGCGGCGGAGAACAGGGCAGGCAGAGCAGCGGGTAGCACCCCGCGGCACCACATTCGCCCACAGATAAACCGGACGAATGGCGGGGAGCGAAGCAGACCACACAACCCAGGGCTCCAGCGTGAGGAAATCAAGCCTCAAACCTCGGATTAAAAACACCCGTGGGCGTTGGGGCGGCAGCAGGAGAGACTCCCAGCCTCACAGGAGAGGTCATTGGAGAGACCCACAGGGGCCTAGAGTGTGCACAGGCCCATCCACTCGGGAACCAGCACGAGAGGGGCCCAGTTTGATTGTGGGTAGTGGAGTGAAAGATTGAAAGCCGGAGGAGAGTGAGGCGGGCGCCATTACTCCCTCTCGGCCCCTCCCCCACGAACAACGTCACAGCGCAGCAACCAGTGTTACCCCGCCCCGGTGAATACCTAAGGCTCCGCCCCTTAAAGTAACAGAATCACCAAGACAAAAAAAAAAAAAAAGGCCCAAATGACAGAACACTTCAAAGCTCCAGAAAAAATACAACTAAGTGAGGAAGAGATAGCCAACCTATCGGATGCACAGTTCAAAACACTGGTTACCAAGATGCTCACAGACTTGGTTGAATCTGTTCGAAAACCAGATGAAAAAATGAAGCCTATGCTAAGAGAAACAAAGGAAAATGTACAGGGAACCAATAGTGATGAGAAGGAAACTGGGACTCAAATCAATGGTGTGGACCAGAAGGAAGAAAGAAACATCCAATCAGAAAAGAATGAAGAAACAAGAACTTGGAAAAATGAGGAGAGGCTTAGGAACCTCCAGGACACCTTGAAACATTCCAACTTCCGAATTATAGGGGTGCCAGAAGGAGAAGAGGAAGAACAAAAAATTGAAAACTTATTTGAACAAATAATGAAGGAGAACTTCCCTCATCTGGCAAAGGAAATAGACTTCCAGGAAGTCCAGGAAGCTCAGAGAGTCCCAAAGAAGCTGGACCCAAGGAGGAACACACCAAGGCATGTCATCATTACATTACCCAAGATTAAACGCAAGGACCTACATCCAAGATTACTGTATCCAGCAAAGCTATCACTTAGAATGGAAGGGAAGATAAAGTGCTTCTCAGATAAGGTCAAGTTAAAGAAGCTCATCATCACCAAGCCCTTATTATATGAAATGTTAAAGGGAGTTACCTAAGAAAAAGAAGATCAAAAATAGGAACAGTAAAAATGACAGCAAACTCACAGTTATTAATGACCACACATAAAACAAAAACGAGAACAAACTAGGCAAACAAGTAGAACATGAGAGTTGTCAATAGGGGAGTGGGAGGGGGAGAGGGGGGGAAAGGTACAGAGAATAAGTAGCATAGATGATAGGTGGAAAATAGACAGGGGGAGGGTAAAAATAGTGTAGGAAATGTAGAAGCCAAAGAACTTATAAGTATGACCCATGGACATGAACTATAGGGGGGGAATGTGGGAGGGAGGGGGGTGGGCAGGATGGAGTGGAGTGGGGGGGGAAATGGGACAACTGTAATAGCATAATCAATAAATATATTAAAAAAAAGAAATGTTTCTTACACTATTATTTATGAGAAAGAATGTATGAGTGTTTCTTCTTCACCACTAATTGACAAAATTGTATTAGAATGTTGAAAAATAATCTTAAATACTATAATCTCTTTGAAAGTTCTGTTTTGCTATGTGTAAGGATCAGCATTTTTATGTGTGTGGTACATAGTAACTTCATGATGAATGGAAGAAATAGAAGTTGTGTTGCATGAGTGAAAAAAATCTATTTCCTAATACCTTGTATTCTGTAGATTTAATCAATTTGAGCTTGCTCATAATTACATTCAGGTTATGCATATTTGGTGGTAATACCACGTATGTGTCACTTGGGCACAAATTCTGAAAGGTAGAATAAGTGCGACTCCTTTAGTCAAAACATAGAAATTAGACATGAACACTAGGTTGAGGCAGATATTTTTGAAGAGTTCCACTTGCTGTTAATAGAAGAAAGATTTCCTAGGTAGGGAGTTTTTGGGGTACATGGAGCATGCTGATCTTGTTCCACTGAGGAGAACATGTCTCTAGGATCAGTAAGCATTTAAAGATCTGTGCTGAGCTAGATCTATTTTAGAGCTACGTGTGTCTGTATTTTGGCCGTCTGTTGTGAAGATCCCACCTTAATGGCCTGGTATTCAAGGATAGGTGGTCAGTTTGTCTGTTGGATAAGGTGATAATAGTAGGACAGGACTAGCTGAAGAGGAACTAAATTAGATTAGATTACTGACTAGATTACAAAGGCATTATTAACCAGCAAATTTAGGCAAAGACTGCTCTTAAAGTGGCACAACCTGAGAACTGGACCAATGAAGAAAGTTGGACATAGAATCTAATCTATTTCTTTCATTTGACAGTACCTTGAGTCCTTGTCCAGGAATGAGACTACAGATGGCCTGACCTGTGTACCAGAAAAGTATAGGGAAGGGAGCCTGGCAAATTACAACAAAAGGGTTATGTGTATTCTTACCCTTTGAAATAACTCATAATTCTTAATTTTTAAGTTTCCCCCTACATTTGTGCCTATGTCTGCAACCCCAAACAAACATGTGATTTGAGTGGGATAAGTATAGCTAATGTCTGAGAGAGGAATTATTCCTAGGAATGCAAAATTGTACCCCTTGGGTATAAGCTAAAGATTAAGTATATTGTTATGATCTTCCCTCTTCCTTACTCCATTTTATTAGCGACAGTCTTTCTGAACATCAGCTGGCACTTTGTGTCTTTAGTGTGTATTACTGTCTGAATCTGTACTAGGAAAATCACTCTTGTGATAATGGAGATAACATAGATATGCCCTAGATAAGATCAAATGGATTTTTATTTTTAATCTGCATTTTTTGCTCACTTTATAACCAATACTAAAAGGCTTCCATGTATGAGAATTAATGCTTTGTTTTGCTCTTACAACATAAACATTTCCTACACATACACAGGCTTATTTATTATATTATTTATGATAGTAAATGATCTGAAACAAAATGTCATGTCCATCAACTGATAATGGCTAAGTAAATTAACGTAAATCTATGCAGTGAAACACTGCCACTTTGAGAAAAGAATAAGATATTCTCTAGGTCTTGGTATAAATTGATTACAAAATATATTAATAGTTACAACTGGATAATGCACATCTATGCATAAATAAGAAAGTATAATAGATACATGGAAATTGATATGTTGGTTGTTTCAACTTTTTATAATCTGTTGAAATTCACAAAAGATTTAACCAACTTAATCATTTTTAAGTGTACAGTTTAGTGGTGTTAAATACATTCATAATGTTATGCAGTCATTACCACCATCCATCTTCACCTTCATCTTTTAATACTGAAGCTCTATATCCATTAAATGATAACTCCCCACCTCTCTTCCCTCTAGTCTCTGGCAACTGCCATTCTCCTTTTTGTCTCTGTGATGTTGAATAAGTACCTGGTATAAGTGGAATCATACAGAATTTGTCTTTGTGTGACTAACTTATGTCACTTAGCATAGTGTCCTCATGGTTCATGCATGTTGCAGCGTATGACAGAATTTCCTTCCATTTTAAGATTGAATAACATTCCAGTGTATGCATATAGCACATTGGGACACTTGGATTGCTTCCAGGTTTTAGCTATTGTGAACAATGTTGCTATGAACATGGGTATATAAATAGCTTTTAAGACCCTGCTTTCAGTTCTTTTGGATGTATACCCAGATGTGTAAATTGCTGGATCATATGGTAATTCTATTGTTGATATTTTGAGGAACTGCTATATGATTATCTACAGTGGCTATACCATTTTACATTACTAGCAGCAATACACAAGAGTTCTGATTTTTCCAAATCCTTTCCAAGACTTGTTTTCTCTCTTTTTTTTTTTAAATAATAATTATTCTAATAGGTTGAGGTGGCATCTCATTGTAGTTTTGATTTGCATTTTCCTACTGATGAGTGATATTGACTATCTTTTCATGTGTTTATTGGCCATTTGTTTATCTTCCTTGGGGAAATGTTTATTCGAGTGAGTCCTTTACCCATTTTCCAATCTATTGTTTGTTTTGTTGTTGAGTTTTATGATTTCTTATCAGATATATGATTTGCAAATATATTCTCTATAGGTTGCCTGTTTACTCTTTACCTATTGAATGACCTTGGCTCTTTTGTCAAAAATTATTTAATCATGCATGTGAGGGTTTATTTCTGTGCTCTCTTTTCTATTGGTTTCTGTTTGCCTTTATGTTAGTACCACACTGTTTTGATTACTGTAGTTTTGCAGTAAGTTTTGCAATCAGTAATATTGTGTTCTTCCGTGTTGTTCTTTATTTAAGATTATTTCAGCTCTTCCAGGTCCTTTGAGGTTTTCTATGAGTTTTAGAATGGGTTTTTCTATTTCTGCAAAAAAAAAGATCACTGGGATTTTTGATAGAAATTACATTGAATCTGTCAATCACTTTGGGTGGTATTGACGTTTTAACAATATTAAGTTTTCCAATTCATGTGATTGGGATGGGTTTTCATTTATGTCTTAAATTTTTTTTTTTTTGCATTTGTTTTTATTATGTTTAAATGTCTCTGAAAGGACATACAGGAATAAATTAATTAGTTTCCTCTTAGGAAAGACGATTTTGGCTTGAGGGCCAGGTGGGCAAGCTTTATTGTATAACTTTAATCATCCTTTGACTTTCCAGCCATGTGCATGTATTAGCTAGTTAGTAATGACAAGTAACAGTTTCCCTCTGTATTCTTCATACATATATGCATGCATACATACACATGTGCATGCACGCACACTACTAAGATGTCTTTACTCCAAAGAATGAGCACAAAAACAAGACTTGTTGGAGGAGCCAGGATTTAGAATCCAGCTAAACAGAATGAATGTGTGAAATAATTTTTTTCAGGCAACTTTAATTATCAGTATAGCAGGATTGTAGCCTGTAAAGATTCATGGGTAGTAGATGATTGAACAGGTAGTAACTGATATCTTTACTTGCCAAGGAAGTTTTTGGATTTTAATTTGATGGTTATGAGGGCCACAGAAATCAGAGTTTAAATAAGCAAGGGTGTGATGGGATTAAGTTTCCTGTTATAAAGATTACTGTTGTTACAGTTTTAGAATAGAATGACCTTGTCCAACAGATATGTGAGCCACATCTGCAATTTAGTATTTTCTAGTAAGATAAAACAAAATGGGTAAAATTAACTTTAATAATACAATGTATTTAACTTAATATATGATACATTATTTCATCATATGATCAATATAAAATTAAAGTTATTTTAATTTTATATGTTTTTTTTTATACTAACTCTAAAAATTTTGTGGGTATTTTATATTTACTGCACATCTCATTGTTGACTAGCCATATTTTTATCTTCATGAGCCTAGTGGTTGTTACCATGTTGGACAGTGCAAACATAGAAAATTATCAGGGTCCACTCAGAACACAAAAACCTCACCAGTAATTTGAACAGGAAAAGTTAATGTGAAGAATTATTAATTATTGAAAAGTTCTTTAGGAATCGCAGATTAAGATGAGGTACCATTATATATTTGTTAGAATGGCTGAAGTCCAAAACCCCAACAATACCAATCTCATAGCGAGGACATGAAGCAGCAGGAACTCTTACTTTTTGCTGGTGGGAAGACATAATGGTACAGCCACTTCGGAAGATAGTTGGGCAGTTTTGTACAAAGCTAAATACAGTTTTACGAAATGATTCAGTAACTGTCCTCCTGGGTGTTTATACTGCTTTGAAAATTATGTCTGTACAAAACCCTGCATGTGAATGTATATAGCAGCTTTATGACTAATTGCCAAAATTGGTGACTGAGATATCCATCATTAAGTAAATCAGTGACAAAATGTGATACATTTATTAAATGGAATCTTATTTAGAAATAGAAAGAAACTTGTTATTTACCCACTGAAAGACATGGATGACTCTTAAATGCAAATTGTTAAAGTATAAGATGCCAGTCTGGAAAGGGCACATACTGTGTAATTCAAATTATATGACTATCTGTAAAAGACAAAACTATACTATACTAATGATTTAAAAATATTCACTGTTAGGGGGAAATGGGAGGTTTGAATGGGTGAAGCACAGACGTTTTCTTAAGGTGGTGAAACTTTTCTCTGTGATAACAGAAACATACGTATATGATATAATGCATTTGTCAAAACCCATTGAACTTTACAGAAGAAGAGTACATTTTATGAATACAGATTGTTTAAAAATCATACATAAACACACACTGATGGGAATATGTCAGATGGACATAGGAGTCGACTGAAGCTCACTGAATGGCTAAAGTTGAAACACGTTGAACAACAAAGTAAAATAGTGTTGAAATTATAATTCAAAGTATAAAATAAATGTTGATTAGTTTACATTAGTATAAATGATCGAATGAATGAATGAGAATAGACAAATCTCCCATACTGAAAGATTCCAAATAATATGTGTAAATATTCCTCCCTCAAGGAGGTAGAGTACAGGTCCTCACCCCTTGAATGTGAGTGCATGTAGTGACTTTGTTTGAAAAGGGTACAGTGTGGAAAATGGAGGAAAAGTAACTTTACATTGGCGAAACCTGACAACACCTCAGCCAACTCATTAAGGTCAATAGTTATAGTGATTGTATGTAGTCTTGATATGAGGAATTTAAAAATAATACTGTCTCTCACATCTTTTTTTCCCCGAACCTGTAATTCAAATCTAGTCTTCAGAAGACCCACAAATAAACCCAGTTGAGAAACATTGTGCAAAATACCTGACCAGTAATTTCTCAAAGTTGTCAGGGTCACCAAAAACCTAGAAAAGTCTAAAAAAGTCTTAACTGTCACAGTTAAGAGGACTTTAAAGCGACTCGATGTAAATGTAGTATGCTATTCAGGAAAAGGTCATTAGCATAAATGAAGAAAATCTTAAGTATGGACTTTTGTTCAATATTGATTCATTAATTATAATAAATTTATTATACAAATGGTAAGTGTTAATAATAGGGGTGACTAGAAGTGATGTATATCCTCTGTACTGTCTTCACAAGTTTTTTTTGTAAATCTAAAACTTATAAACATAATTTAATTAAATATAAGCAGTAAACTTGTGTATAAATTCAAACACAAAAATGGTTGTAAGGCTGTTTTCTAAGAGGAATAAAAGTACTAAGGACCCAGGAATAGAAAATGAAGGTAACAGGTACTTTAGTGGTGAGAGAAGACCTTTCATGCTGTGCTTTGTAGTGTTCCTCCAATGCCCTCTAGTTACAGAGCCTAACATTGTAGCACATGACAAAAGAAATGTTTACAGGGTCCAGCTCCAGCGTCAGAAAGTGGGACAAATAAGGGTGAATTTGGAGGTGAGAGGCAATAAATTAATGACTGAATAGGCTACAAAAGTAAATTAAATCACTCAAAAGAGAATATAACTATTGAGAACAGAGGCTCAAGAGAGACCTAAGGTAACATTAAGCAGGTAAGGAATATAGGGACAGAAAAGGTATCTGAAATGAAAAGAAATATCCTGGCCTGCTGAGACTTTCAAGAAAGGTCTTATTATATTTAGCAACATTAATTTCAATGGTAAGTTTGGGGAAGCAGCAATGATGCTAAGCTTGTATATAAATGAATGAAATTTATGGGAATAATAACAGCGATTGCGAGCAATTCTATCGAATTACCCTTTCCTCTAAAGGTGGAACATAGATAAGTTGGTACTTAGTGTTGAACTGTTATTATTTTTTTAAACTGGGGGTATGAGACCTGGTTGGGTAGCACAGTAGGTTAAAGCATCATCCCAATGTGCTGAGGTCATAGGTTCAATCCCTGGTAAGGGCATATACAAGAATTAAAAAACTAGAGGCATGAAATGGGATGTTAATTGAAGAATGTGAGCTCTATCAAGGTAGGCATGTTTCCTTTGTTTATTCCCACATTTCCAGTACCTAGAATGGTTCCAGATATGTTCAATGTATATTTGTTGCATGACTGGCTAAGAAATAATTGAATACTTTAGTAGAGGGAGAAGTCAAATATGCAGTATTTCCAAGTAGTTTTATTGAACAAGTTTCTGAGGAAAGGAGAGTATTGAAGAGGGTATGAAGAAAGATATGTCAAGAGAGGGACATTATTAAAATGTTCAGCCTTGGCGTTATTATTGTAAAAAATACTAAATCCTTTTTTAAATTTTATTTTCATGCCTTAAATTAATTAACTTACTCTTTGCTGTTTGCACTTTTATTCACTGAAAACAAATGGTAAGCCTTCCTTTGGTCAGGGGTTATGTGTCTTGCCTTCAATAGTGCTGACTACCTTTCATAAGATCAAACATAATTTTAGAACACTCTGCTTAAAGCAGAGTATGTCTACATTTATTTTTTTTCTTTATGTTTTTACTCAGTCTACAAATAAGAAACCTCGAAAATCTCCAGGAGAGAAAAGTAGAATTGAAGCTGGAATTAGAGGAACAGGCCGTGGAAGAGCTAATGGGCACCCTCAACAGAATGGCGAAGGGGAGCCTGTCACATTATTTGAAGTGGTGAAACTGGGGAAAAGTGCAATGCAGGTAAATTTTAAGAGTTTTTTATTTTCTTCCCCATTTATAAAGCAATACAGTCAACGATCTACATGGAACCTGTTAGTGTATATATTGATATTTTATGTACTCTTGTTGATTGTGTGTTCAGGAGGTTTATCCTTAAAGGTTTTGCTTTGGTGGTTTTGTAGAGGATCAGGGAAAGGCATTTTGTTTAATAGTAAGATACATTGTAGAGTATATTGTGCTGAGTAAAATGACTTAACATATAATAATAGAAGCTGCTTAGGAGAATATTTATTGCCTTAATATATTTTTAAGAATCTGTCTTATATAGGTAATGTGTGCATTGAAAGAAGAAAGTGTATAAAAAAGCATTTCTAATTAGTGAATTAGGAATAACACAGTTAAATGTTTCATAGTTATATTGTATATCTGATCTTTTATAACCTTTTTACTCTCTTACTTTTCTATTCATTCACTCAACAAATACCATCAAGTCTTCTGCAAGAGCATATTTGTATTGGTTTCATACTATAAGGGTAAACAACAATTATTCATTTTGAAGTACTAGAGGTGAAATTATTTCACTAAATGGTATTTGACTGTGTGATACATAAATATCATATTACTCCCCCCCAGATTGTATTAGTTTATATTTCACCAGAAGTGTACCTAGCAATGGGATATTTTATATTTAAGATTTTTCAATTACATAGGTAAAAATGTTATATTTTAATTTGTATTTTTATTTTTCAACTCATATATTTATTTGAGTTTGAAATTTAGGTAATTTATGGAACAGATTTACTTTTAGAACTAATAGTAAGCTTTTTTATCGTTTAGCAAACTTTCTCTATTTTCTACCTGAATTTCCTTTCGAATTCTTTAAGAGTTGAGTGTTTACTGTTTTTTATGTGTTGTTACCAGATTGATGTGTTCACAGGTTTTGGAACTGGTGTGGGAAAGGAGGGGGTGGAGTAGTGAGATGATGCTAGATGGTAGAAGAAATATTGAATTCTCAGTTATCTAAAGCTATGGGCAATTTGTAAATTATGTAAGCAAATTTAAAAATAGATTAAGTAACTTTCAGCTATTAAGCATGACAATTATACTTTAATAGAAAAATTGTTAACAAGCTACAAAAATATTTATTTTCGAGATCTGCCTTACTGTATTGGAAATACAAGCAGAAAACTGAAGGAAGTTTTATTTTAATGCAAAATTTTTTCATATAAAACCTTATTTTACCAGGTATTTGCTTATGCAAATATAGTTTTAATGCATATTATGTTAAAGCCCAATAACAGCTTTTATTTAATATGAACAAAATCTCATCTATATTTGAAAGAAAAGAGTGAATAATATAAGCTATTTCTTTTTGTCTACTATGTTCTTTCTGTATTCTTCATTCAGATCAATTTTCCCTAATGCTGTTTTATACCATTACTCTCTGCTTAAATCATTTCGAATCCATAGTTTATGGAAGGTAAAGATTAGTAGTCAGCCCTCTCTTGTTTTTCATAATGAGCTTTAACTCACTTTTTCAGCTTTTTCTCTCTTTATATGTGTCTGTCCTGAACATATTTTTTTTACTTTATATTATGTTTTATTTTTATATTATATTTATATTTTATAATATACTATCTTATAAAATATACTCTATATTCTATATTCATATATAAATATATAGAATAACAATAGATTATGTGAAATATATTATTATAAAATATTATATTTTTACTTTATATTATATCTTCCTAAGTATCTTCAAATCTATAAATTTCTGTAATTTTTTTTCACTCACCTTTCTACTGTGACCTTCTTCCCCCAATGAATTTACGTTATATTTTTACATATTCTTGCACTACTCTCTAATATGACTGGGTCATTCTTTATTTACCAGTTTGTATTTGAACTGCTTTATTCTTCAAAATGAAGTATGTGTAAGTTAACTACTTTAGAATGGTTGTATTCTATTAAAAATAGTAGTACTTTGAGTATTTCTATATGTTCACCTGAAATGTACACGTGGGAATGTTTTTGTAACATAAATTCCTGAAAGCGTTTTTGAACAACAGAAATAGGTGTTTTAAAAACTAATAAAGGTCTTTTATTGAAGGTGTGGCATATTAATTTTACTGTTTACTACCTCCTCATTTCAAATGTAAAGTAATAATAGATAAAATATTAAAAAGATAATACAAACAGACATTAATGAGTTTAGAAATGAAAATTTTCTGTGGTTTTTATATAAGAAAAACTACTAAGTGATGAATAGGATTAGGATAGAGAAGCAGTTACTTGTAGCAAAGAGTTTGCAAACTAAATTGAAGAAAGTTGATGCTAACTGCATAGGCTAAGGCTTATGTTGAGGGTGATGATATGTCTCTCAGATTACTCTTGATACTCCTAGTTTATGCATATTATCCATGTAGTTATTAATAGAGATTCCTTTAATACTCAAGAGGTTCCTAGTTTAGATAATTACTTATATCAAAACTTACGGGGTATCAAGGGCTGAGGGAAGGAGAAGACAGGCATAGGCATAGTCCTTGTAAACAGGGTCTGAATTGAAATGTCTGCTTACTTTGTGGGTGACTGGGTCTTTAAAAATCCTTAGTATTAGAAGAGGAAGCACTGAGCCCATATTGTATGCTCTAGTTCTGCAGTGGAGTGACAAGGATAAGCAGAGGTAGTCACAAAAACATGGAGAGGGTAGAATAGTAAAATAGATAAGTATACTTAAGATACTAGAGAGATGAAAAAAAAAGGAGGATAAATTTAGTAAATTAGTTTTACTGAGGGAAAAAGAACATTAGATTCCATCAAAGGGAAAATCCAGGATTTGGCATTCATTAGAATGTATCTCAGAGAAATAAAGAAGTAAATATGAAGGAACAATTGAGGGGCTTTGGTATGGACTGAAGGGTTCCATAATATGCCAGGAGAATAAGTCAGGGGGAATAGGATATGTTCCAAAACATAGTTTTTAAAGAGATAATTTGATTCAATTTCAGACACATTTTCTCAGATCTAAGGGTTTGTCCTCAGAATTGAACAAGATAAGTGAAAATATATAAATATAAATAGTATAGTATAACTACAGAATATTGAGGATTAAAAGGAAATCTTGAAATATTTTATCAAAGAATGTCTGGCTCTCACTATAATGCAAGTGATGTTGAAATATGCAAAATAAATTCCCCTTCTAAATTACATTATACTTACAAGTATGGAAAGGAACTTTTAAATAATTCATGTGATAAATAAGATATATACAGAGTTGAAATGTGAATGTTAATGAAAATACTGGGGCCAGCCAAAGCACTGCTTGGATAAATATACAGTCTGAAATGTATTACTTATTAGCAAAAGCAGTAGAAATGAGAAAAAAATATAGAAAACCTAAAGTAATTACAAAGAAAGGAATAAAACTGGAAATGGAAATTAAATAGAAAAAGAAAAGGGCAACTAAATAAAAACATTAATCATTTGAGTTCAATATATTATCAGGGCCTGAAGGTTTTATTTCAAGATTTCAAGGATGGTTTAACAGTAGAAAATCTTTGACTCTCCTAAACCAAATAATCATATTTTGGGAGAAGGGGGGCACCGATCCTTATCTGAATTGATACAGAATGTTTAGAAAAATCATTAGATAAAATGTAGGTGATATTCATGATGAACAATAACTCTTGGTGAATTAGGAACAAGAGGAAAGTTCCTTATCTTGGAAATTGTTATCTCCCAAAAAGCTATAGCTTATACTACATCATTTTAACAGAGACATTTTAACCTATTCCCAGGACCAAGCAGCAGAGTTTCGACTACTATTCAGTACTCATTATAAAACGAAACAGGATATAAAAATTCTGACATTTATAAAAGGTGATAAAAAATTATCTATTTCAGAAATTTTGAGATAGACCATAGACTATCAGAAATAATGACATGGACACTGAGAGCTTCTTTGGGGGTTCTATCAGGGGAGTGCAGCTACTCATATACCCTTAGTGAAAGATTAGTTCTCTACTCTACTTGGGAAGGTCGTCCTCGTCTACCGAGTCTGCAGCTACAGGAGGGACACACATGGATCGGTGAGGGAGGGAGGGGGCACCTGCCTAGCCAGCCAGATCAGCGGAATCAACCCTGGCAGTCAGTGGGGTGACAGATGTCATAGCCAGATTGCCCTCACATCCGGCGGCTGGCAGATCAGTCAGTCCCACATTTGCGTGCTGATAACTTGGGAGGATCAGCTGGGGAGCGAGACAGATCTCATAACCCAGGGTTCCATTGTGGGAAAATAAAGCAGCAAAACCTCTGACTGAAAACACCTGTGGGGATTGAGGTGGAGGGAGAAACTCGCAGCCTCGCAGGACAGTTTGTTGGAGAGACCCACGGGGTTCTAGAACGTACACAAAACTACCCACCTGGGAATCAGCACCAGAAGGGCACAATTTGCTTATGGGTAGTGGAGGAAGAGACTGAAAACTGGCAGAGAGCTCAGCAAGAGGCATTGTTCCCTCTCGGAATGCCCCCCCACATACAGGACCACAATGCAGCAATGTGGGTTGCACCACCCTGGAGAATACCTAAGGCTCTGCCCCTTACTATGTAACAGGTGCGTGGAGGAAAAAAAATAGGGCCCAAATGAAAGAACAGGTCAAGGCTCCAGAAAAAATACAACTCAGTGGTGAAGAGATAGCCAGCCTATCAGAGATGCACAGTTCCAAACACTGGTAATCAGAATGTTGAAATGGTTGAGTACAGTCAAAAAATAGAGGTAAAAGTAAGGCTATGAAAAGTGAAATAAAGGAAAGTGCACAGGGAACCAACAGTGATGGGAAGGAAACTGGGACTCAAGTCAACAATTTGGAACAAAAGGAAGAAATAAACATTCAACCAGAACAGAATGAAAAACAAGAATTCAAAAAAATGAGGAGAGGCTTAGGAACGTCCCAGACATCTTTAAACATTCTAACATCCAAATCATAGGGGTGCCAGAAAGAGAAGAGGAAGAGCAAGAAATTGAAAACTTGTTTGAACAAATTATGAAGGAGACCTTCCCTAATCTGGCAAAGGAAATAGACTTCCAGGAAGCTCAGAGAGCCCCAAAGAAGTTGCACCCAAGGAACCACACACCAATTCACATCACAATTATGTTACCCAGATTAAAGATCACGGGAGAATCTTAAAAGCAGCAAGAAAAAAAAAACAGTTAACTACAAAGGAGTTCCCATAGGACTGTTCAGCTGATTTCTCAAAAGAAACCTTGTGGAAAGAAGTATTAAAAGTCATGAAAGGCAAGGATCTACATCCAAGATTACTCTATCCAGCAAAGCTATCATTTGAATGGAAGGGCAGATAAAGTGCTTCCCAGATGAGGTCAAGTTAAAGGAGTTCATCTTCACTGAGCCCTTATTATATAAAATGTTAAAGGGACTTATCTAAGAAAAAGAAGATCAAAGCTATGAACAGTAAAATAACAACAAACTCACAAGTATCAACAACCAAACCTAGAAAAACAAAAATCAAAAGAATGAATCAAACTAAGTGAATGACTAGAACAGGAACAGAATCACAGAAATTGAGTTCTGTGAGGGGAGGTGGAGGGGGCAGAGCACAGGAGGAAAGGTACAGGGGATAAGCAGCATAAATGGTAGATACAAAATAGATGGGGCAGGGGTGGGGGTTAAGAATAGCATGGGAAGTGGAGAAGCCAAAGAACTTACATGTACAACCCATGGACATGAACTAAGGTGGGGGAATGATGGTGGGAAGGGAGGTACAGGATAGAGAGGAATGAAAGGGTAAAAAATGGGATGACTGTAATAGCATAATCAGCGAAATACATTCTTAAAAAAGGAACTGATGAGAGTGTTCAGCAGAATTCCTAGAGAGAAAATTAACATTAGAAAGAGCCTTCTCTATAGTAGTAATGACTACTTAGAACATTTATTAGGAACCCATTAAGAAAACACTAAAGAAAAATGAGTAAGATTTTTGGTGGAACAGAATAAAATACTATTTCATACTCATCATGTTAAATAACATAATGGCTGGAAGATACTAAGAGTCACTCAGACAGCAGAGGAGCAATTAGCAGAAGTACAAATCTGTATAACTCCTTTGGAAGAAAATTGGACAGCATCATGAAAAGCTGAATAACCTATACATTTTTTATTCATTCAGTAAATATTTAATGAGTACCTACACTGTAGAAACCACTTTTTTCTTTTTCTTTGAGAATATTTTGTTTGTTTTAATTTTTATTGTTATTCAATTACAGTGTATGCCTTTTCTCCCCATCCCTCCACCCCACCCTAGCCGAACCCCCCTCCCTCCCCCATCTCCACCCTCTTCCTTGATTTTGTCCATGTGTCCTTTATAGTAGTTCCTGTAATCCCCTCTCCTCACTGTCCCCTCCCCACTCCCCCCTGCCCATTGTTAGATTGTTCTTAACTTCAATGTCCCTGGTTATATTTTGTTCACTTTTTTCTTCTGTTGATTATGTTCTTTGAGAATATTTTGAAAAAACACAATTTAATTTCTAGATGTTACCTCTCAAGGAAATTTTGTGTATGTTTATAGAAGAGGCTCATAAAGAAATTTTTATTGTTCTTTGTAATAGCAAAAAAAAGTAAAGTACTAAATATATATAAATATGAATGGGACAATTGGTAAGTAAAGTGTAATATATCCAAACACTTAAATTCTGTACAGCATTTAGAGTTAGTAAAGTAGAAGTCTAGGTACCATTATGGATAAATGTCAGAAATCCATTTTAAGGTGTAAATGCAAGCTATAGAATGATATATAAAACATTGTAGTAACACAAAGTATAAATACATACATAAAATTATTTAACATCTAGCTTTTTGTACTGGTTACTTACTGAGAAAATAGAAAGAATGGGACCAGACAAGTATTTGTGTGTGAAGTTTTACAGCTGTAAGTGAACAAGAAGCAAAAAGAAAGAAATATGGCTGTTAAAATATTAAGTGTTGTTGAAGCTGCATGGTCGAAAGCTTCTTGTCTATCTTGTTTATTTGAAATAAAAATAAACAGGTGTTTCTGAAGTGACTTTTCTTCATATCACTTGTGAAGAATCAGTTTCACTAGGTAAATAGATATTTATCATACACCTCCTATAATCAGATTCTGTACTACGTTGTTTCTAAATGTACAGAATTGAAACCACAGTATGACTTCATGGAATATAGTGTCATGGGAGACATGTTATAGAATTTTTTAGTAACAGAGATATACAGGGTAGATTGAAAACACTGAATTCACTTAGTCCTATATAGAGTATGGGGTCATGGAAGACTTGTCTGTATAGATAAAACCTGAATTGAGACTTCAGAGATGGGTAGAGTTAGATAGGCAGCTGCAGAGGGCATTTCTTACAGTAGAAACAGAACATGCAAAATTGAAATCTATATGCTGACCATAGATGCTCTAGTAAAGATAGAGCTAAGAGAGAGTTTTATTTTTGTGAAATTGTTGTTTAAGAAAGAAAATGACTTGAGCATATTAGCATTTTTAGAAATACTGTTCTGAAAACAATTTAGATGACAGTTTGTGGGTATATGGCTGTAATCAGAGAGACCAATTGGGAGCCTTCTTTTTTGCTCATCTAATTGGGAAGTAATAAAAGTTTGAATTTAAAGAATGTCAGTGAGGATGAAGAGAAAGTGATAGAGTCTATAGATACTAAGGGTGTGAAATGAATCTGAAAGATGAGATAGGGGAAGGTATATAAGATGATTTCCAGCTGTTGTCTTAGTTTTGAGTTAGTAAGCATTTAACTGAATTTCTATAGTTCATATTAGCATATTGTATCCCAGATGTCAACTTAAGAAGCTAGACTATAGTTTATTCATTCCACAAAAATTCATTAAGAGCTGATTGTTGGGGGTTAGGTGCAAGAGATACAAATATAAACTAAACTTGCCTGACCATTGCCTCATAGTCTTTCAGGTCATAAAAGGAAAAGGAAATCCTTCTTGCTAATCATATAGTCTGTTAATGTATTATTATAAACTGTTTGTTAATATACCAGTACAAACTGTTGATTAATGCTAAGGAGACTTCTTTTGGTCTTAGTGCAATGATAATAACTTAGGTAGATAAGGAATTGGAGTTAGCCTATAAATGAAGTGTACTTAATGACACAGTTTGATCTTTTATTTACTTTTGACAGGTGACTGTGAAGATAAAACTGATTTTGTTCATTTTAAGTATGAATGGGGAAAAGATAGGTGTCTTTTTTTTTTTTTACACAAATGTTAATAACAGTTTTATTCATAATAGTCAATAAAGTAGTCCAGGTGTCTGTCAACAGGTTAATGGTTAAACAAACTGTGCTCCACTTAAACCATATATACTCAAATGTTATTGAAAAAATAATAGCTCAGATTCAGACCTGATGACAAATAATATCTCCTTCCACTGGCAAATATGTTACCTATTTCAACATTTTTAAATGGAGAGAGACCAATCAGAAAGAAACATTAAGCATCTTAAAATGAGTTAGAGAATCCAGTGGTGAAAAACCAGACACTCCCAGGTGACTGATGTCTAAAACTCTGCAGCCAAATGTAATCTAAAAGCTCATTTAAAGGGGGTAAGTACATATGCTTTTATTGTTAAAACAATACTTCATAACCAGTTGTTTTAAATAAAATAAATTTTTGACCTCAATATTGTATTTAAAGTTAAAGCAAAGCAGCAGAGAAAATGACTTCTTGAACTGGATTTTAATTCAGCTCTTGGCTTCACATGGCCTTTATCTAAAATATAATTCTGAAAATACAGGTAGTAAAACATAATGTGTCTAAAGAAAGAGTCTGTGATCAATCTTTTTCTCTCTGTAGGGGGGAAGCTTTGTTTTGATGTAAAACTATGGACTTTTATAAATAAGACATTGATCTATTTCCCAACTAACAAGTGCATTTTGTGCCAAATCTCTCAAATGCATAGGAATCCTTACCCAAGATTTAGCTGTGACTATACCAAGGAAAGTGAAAAAGCATCTGTGAACTTATTAAAATCTCATCTGTTAACTTGTATTTGAACTGACAATTGTATAGTGAGAGTATGGGAATTGTGTACATTTCTGAGCTATTAGTGGAATGAAGTGTTTATATTAATTTCTGAATGTTCACTGAAAAGTTTAAAAGTTTCAAGAAATATTAAAATGGCTGAAGAATGCCCACGAATTGAATGTAATATAAGAAATGCTAATGAGACATTAGAGAGAAAACAAATATTCACTCACACACTGCATAATGATGTTTTTGGTCAGTGATGGACAGCATTTATGACGGTGGTCCCATAAGATTATAATGGCACTAAAAAAATTCCAATTGCTTAGTGATGTCATAGCTGTTGTAACATCACAACGCGGTGCATTACTCAGGTGTTAGTGGTGATGCTGATGTAAACAAACCTCCTGCACTGCCAGTGAATAAAAGTATAGCACATAAAACTACAATATATACAATCTAGGTTTGTTTAAGTGAACTATATGATGTTTGCTCAACAATGAAATTACCTAAAGAGGCATCTTTAGAACGTACCCTTGTAGTTAAGTGGTGCATAACTATACTATTGATTGAAATGAAACTTATTACAAAGGTGGCCAGAAAATATTGGAAGAATGAAATACCATAATGAAAATGAGTAAAACCTCATAGAACTAAGCAAATTCTATTCATATGCTGAATAACCTTAAAATAAGTGAAATAATAGAACTTTGTTTTTATAGCTGTGACCACTACAGTGCAAGATACTGAATATAGGATTTAAAGTCATATAATAAAATATTAAAACATACGTTCTGATTTTTAGAAATGTAATTAAATTTTGAAAATTAAAATAAAGCTAGTAGGCTGTATTATACTAATTTCAGGTATAAAGCATAACGTATGTCATTAGTTTCAGGTGTACAACATTTATATATATCATGAAGTGATTACCACAAATCTGACACTGCTAGGTAATTATGTTACTGACTGTATTCCCTAAGTTGTGTGTTACATCACCATGACTTAATGATCTTATAACTGGAAATTTTTACCTCTTAATTCCCTTGACTTTTTTGACCTTTCCCTCTGGCAACTATCACTTTATTTTCTATGAATCCGTTTCTATTCTATTGTGTTTGTATGTTTTGATTTTTTAGATCCTACATCTAAGTGAAATTATGTGAAATTTGTGTTTCTGTGTCTGACTTATTTCACTTAGCATAATAGCCTCTGGGTTCATCCATGTTGTCACAAATGGCAATATTTCATTCTTTTTTATGATTGGGTAATATTCCATCACACACACACATATCTTATTTGTCCCTTTGTTGATGAGTTTAGATTGCATTCATATCTAGGCTATTGTAAATAATGCTTCAATGAACATAGGGGTGAAAGATCTGTTTGAATTAGTCTTTCTGTTTTCTTTGTATAGATACCCAGAAGTGTAATTGCTGGGTCATGTGTTAGTTCTGTTTTTAATTTTTGAGGAACCTTTATACTGTTTACTATAGTGGCTATACCAATTTGCAATCCCACCAACAGTAATTTAACATAAAACAACATTTACATAAAGTTCAGCTGAACGTAAAAGTAGAAAACTGAAAATAAAAAGTTTTTTAAGATAGAAGTTTATTTTTCTAATGAGTAAAAGATCATAGATAGGTGGTCTTTCCATGATGGTAAGTAGATTGTCAAATAATTTTAATAGTGAATCTTTAGTAATTATTAAACTATACATAATCATAACTTCAGCAGCTATATATTTTGATGGTTTTCACAATTGAATTTTTCTTTTAAAAAGAAAGTAGCTGTTAGGATAATATAATTATAGTCTGTCACCCAGGTAGCAGACATTGGGTCCTATTCCAAGCCCTGTGAATATCTTTATGTCTTGTCTGTTCTCATTGCTCTGTCCTGCTTGGGTGGGTAATCTGGGCCTAATGATCCTACTATTGGTGACAGCCAGCCACATTGCACTTCATGTCCCAAGAATAAGTCGATGTTTTAGGGGTGGGAGGGATGGGAAAGGTGAGTGTGCTCTCGGTGCTAGGCTCTTGAGGTGAACTGCTTCATTCCAGACCTCTTAGTTCCTGCAGATAAAAGCATGCATGAGTGGCCATAGTGTGGCCAGACCTGATAAAGCCTACCAAACATGCTTTTGTTGACACTGATTGCCTGACAACCTAAATGTGACAAAAATGGTGTTTGAAGGCTCATCAGTGCAACCAGATGTTATTGTGTTGGTAGGTGAACCTTATAGATATCCATGATGTGGAAAAGGAAAATCTGACCTGGCCAGTATGGCCCAGTTTTGGTTGGAGCGTCGTCCTGTAAACTGAAAGGCAGCGGGTTAGATTTCCATTCAGGGCACAGGCCTCATTTGCAGGGTATGTCCTCGGTGGGGATGCATATGAGAGGCAACTGATGGATGTTAATCTCTCATATCAATGTTTCCCTCCCTCCCTTCCCTTCTCTCTAAAAATCAATAAACATGTCTTCATGTGAGGATAAAAAAAAGAAGAAAAGAAAAACCTGAATCTACAATACAACACTTGTTGCCAAAGCATCACTGCCAGGAAACCTGTACTTTTAAACTCAGACTAGGAAGCTGAACAGCCGTGGCTCTTTTGTGACTGCTATGGGTTATATGCCAAGTACTTGCTGGTTGTCCACTACAAGCAGCCCACCATCTATATGAAGCAGCAGCAGAACACCTCTCAAAAGACCTGTGAGATGGATATTGCTGGCTCTGCCTATTTTTAGAAGAGGATTAGGTACAAATTACCATAACAATCTTGATGTGCACTTCAGTGAAGGTCCCCTGCTGATAATCTCTACATGAATAAGAAGTCCATCCCTGCCCCTCCTTGAAACATTTGACAAGTAGCTCCATTGTTGTCATTGTGGTGGTCCTGGTGGCCATTGTTGCTGGCATTGCAATCCTGTTGATTACCATCAGGAGGAAGTTGGGGAAGTATCAGAAGGTAGGAATCAAGGACTGGGGAAATTGAATATATTACTACCATAGGTTTGTAGTGGGGAAGGTAAGAGGATAGGATTTAGAACCACTTCTGGGTGAAATTTGATTCTTGGCCCAAGACAGTTACTTCTGCCTTCCCACCTTTTCTCCCTCTCCCTCCATCCTAACAAGTTCTGATCATAATGCTTCCTTTCTTTCTGGCTTCATGTCGCAGCCTTTCTTGAAGAACTGTTTTTCATATCCCTTCTTCTTTTTGGTTCAGAGACGAAATCTCACTTTTTAAAGTTAAGGCAGATACAAGAGGTCTCCAATGAATGAATTTTTTATTGCATTCACAATAAAAGGTTAAGATGACATCCCAGGATCATTTAAAAGTGATGGAATACCTTTTGAAGGCTTCAGTGAATTTAAGAGAAGAACAGTGCTTTTCTTTCTTGAATTTAAATTACTTGATTGACTATGTCTCATTACAAAGAAAAGATTAGCTTCTTCATCTTAAATTATCTACTAGTCTATTGTGGGTCTTCTTGATGAGAAGAAAATTTAGTTTTATTTGGCCTTACATAATAGCCATATTACTCTCTCTTATACCACCACCACTAAATGCTTCTCCCTTAAAACAGCATATTATTTTACTTTCCTAAACATATTTCTTTTTTGAGAGGAGACTGTCCAGAAACATAGATTTATTCTTCAGCACACCTTTATTACAGCTGTTATTAATAATGTTTTATTATGTAACAACATACATATTTTGTCTTGGTAATTTTTGATACTTTTTTACTATAATAAATTTATTGAGATTTAATAAAATATGAAGAAGACATAAAGCAAAAGGTAGAGTTTGAATTTGTGTCAGGTTATACCAGTACCGCAACCCCCCAAATAAACAGAAAAACCAAACCAACTTTCTATTTTGAACCTGGGGAGGTTGTATGTAAGAGGCAAATGAAAATATGGAATGTCACAAATACTAAGTGGATAAATGGAATAGTTATATCAATCAAGGTATTTTAATTTGATCTCCAGAAATGTTCAGATTTTCTAGGCCATCTTTTTTTTCAACATATGATTATGTTTTTATAAAAATCATTCTTGATTCCTTTTAGATATTCAGCTGGATTACCTTTGAACTTCTTCATTGCATAAGCTCCACTATCACGTCTCATCTTGTGCATATCGTAAGCAGTCACTTGGTCTAGGATGTTTCATAATTAGTTTCAGACCTTAAAACTCTTATGTTATTTGAGAATAAGAGTAAGAAAGCTCTAAACATAAACTGCATTTCTCCCAGATATTTGTATGTGTGTGTATAAGATATAAATGACTAATTTTATTTCATAGCTATGTAATTAGAATGTCTCTCTGAAATTAACTTTGTGGATATTTTAATCTGTCCCCAACAACTCTAGCAACTTCGTAGAGTAATACTATATGCTGTAAAAAACAATTTTCAGATATTTGTGGATTGTCATGGTAGACATTAATTTTGGATTTAGGTAACTGTCCAGTACCAGAATTAGCAGTAGGCATCTTTCTTTCATAATGATATTCAGGTATCCATGCTTTTCCATTCTCTGGCTCCTTATTTCCTCTAAAGTCTCAGTCTTATTTGCTTTCAGTGGATGGAAAGGGAGAGGAATGAAGAGCACTACCTACTTCATAGAAGCTTTTGATCTCTGTGTTTACATTCTATTGATAGGAAGTTTTCATATACTAAAGTGAGCTAGATAATGTAGTCCACAGCTGGGTACCTCCTTCTCCACATTAGTACATACTGTGTAAGGGAAAACACAAATTTGCCATACTGCAGTTACTTCTAGATAATTACAAGGAAATTATGCAGTAAATATTTTTATTTTGTTTAATAAAATAATCTATTTTTATTAGTGCCACTCATTAGTGCTAAGATAAGCATGAGTTGCCTATAAGTTATTTATAACTAAAGTCCTAAAGAAAGTTAGTTACTCTAATAGAATTTTCTATAGCCTCTATTTGTTATTTCCAAAGGTAGCTACTGTTTTTCATATGTTCAGCTTTAGTAAACACTTTGCTTTTGCTATTTTTTGTGTACTTGCTGATGTTAAGCTTGTGGCTTTAAATTAACTTGGATCTTTTAGATGTTACTAATTCCCTTCTTGATAGTCCCTAAATAATTTTCCAAAGGCATCATCCACAGATATATCACATTTTATATAGATGACCTAGGGCAGATCCAGGAAGTAAATATATGACTGTTGCTATATTTGTGATGATAGTCAAGTATGTATGTAAAAGATTATATATTGCCTCCTGCTGTAAATGCCTCTTGGGCGGTACACGGGGAATAGAGGCAGGTAATACGAGGTGCCGGCAGTGTGCTCTACATGCCTCATAGCTGTGCCTCAAAAAAGTGGAGAAACCAAGGAATCCCCTCTCCCAGCCAGGCGGAAGGAGGCTGGATGTGAGCCCATGGGTGGAGCGTCCCCAAAACTTTGTTGGCCAGAGTGTTCTCCTCCTTAACTAACACTGTACATTTTAAACCCTGCCCCCCCCCCCCCCCCCCCCCCCCCCGCCAAATAGGGTTGTATATAATGGTTTTATTGCCATTCAGGAAAAAGTGGCCTTTATTTATCTACTTACGTGTATTTATATTGTTTATAGATGTTTGAAGATACAAAATACGTGCTTTTTACTAGTTTTACTGAAAGAGGGGACCTAACTTTAATGCTTGTGGTCAAAATACCTTGTTTATACCTTCGGTAAGAATTGAAATACAGGAAACATCACATGAATAAAGATATGTTGAGGTATAAATGAGATTCCTTGAAATTTGTTCCTTAGTTCACATTAGTAAATTTGGATTGAGTGTGCTTATGCAGTTTCTTACTCTATATGGTAACTTAAATCATGTACAAAGCAGAACTTTTGCTCACCCAAATTTATAATTGTTTCCAAATTGCTGAAGAAAATTATATATATTTTGATATAATTCCTTAATATTTGCTAGGCTTTGGTGTTAAACCTTGAGTTTTAAACTAAAGATTTGTTACCTCCTGGTGAGAATTTTCAGTCTAGTATAGGATATTTTCATCTGGAGTCAAAAATTTTGCTGGGCACCAACACAGATAAGGAGAGTGGTAAAATATCAGAGTTGATTTTAAAGAAATAAGAAAGAAAGCCGATCTGAGATATTTTAAATGATTGTTAATGGCATCAATGACTAAATTTGTACCACTGCATGTAATTATTTAATTTTTTCCTGCAGCTCTATAACCATGCATTAGAAATGTTGATTTATTGTTCAGTATAAAGAACAAAAATGTGAAGTTGTAATAGGTATTTTTTCAGTGGTTTTAGTCCTTTGAGGGTTCTGACTTACTTGAAACAAGACAAGAACTGATCTGGCATGCATGGTCTTAATGTTTATCGATGTTGTGGTGTTTACAGTGTCAATGGGCTAGGATCTGAATGTCTCCTAAGTGGCTCCGGAAAGGATTGCCTCAACACATGTCCTCAAGAAAGTTAAAAATTCAATATTCCCTATTAAAACTCTGATCTTTACCCATCACTAAGAGATAGTTTCGTTGGTATGTTTCTTGCTAGTCTCTCTTCCTTGTGAACTTTTTATCATTTTATGACATTAAATTGATTGTGCTTAAGTCTTTTTTTTCCTGTCCATTTTAAATAGAGCTGACAAATCCTAAATCAGTATTTTTACTAATATCTTATATTTTAACTAAGAAGAATATGATAAACGGGACTGGACAGGTTATTCTGGGTGATATAATAGAAAATCATTCACCTGTAATATCATAGCCTGACTTTGTTTATGAATCAGGCAGTATTTTTTAAATTAGGTGTCTTGATCTCACAAGACATATTAAAGACAAATATTTAATACTTTGAAAGAATTGTTACCAACTCTGTGACGACAACTCATATATTAACAGCAAGACAGGTGTATTTTCACTACAGTTGTCTGTCTTACTAATTCATGGCATTGTGTTCACTCATATTTCTTAGATTTCTCTGGTATGATAGTACTTCCTGGTCATTTGGAGCCAGCCATTTCACACTTTTCCTCCTATATACAGGAGTAGATTATTCTTCAGTCACTAAACTCTGGCAGGATTTTTAAGGATTTTTATTTGGTTTATAAAATGTTTTTTATTTCATCTCCTAATAAGTTCCAGAGGGAATTGATCAATCCCAGAGTAAATTGAAGGAGAAAAAGTAGGACAACTTTAAGTACAAATATCTGACACTTGAGCAGAAATTCCATAGTAATCTTTTATTAGTGGTTGAAGCTAGCCTTATAAATTAGGCACAGTAATAGATTAACAGCAATAACTAATAATACAGAACAAATAATACATTGTAAATAAAAGTTATGTGAATGGACTTGCACTCACTTGTATGCTCTGGACTGTATGCTCTTCATGTCCCTTTCTCATAACTGAAACTGGTACCAAGTAACTGATGGGTGGATAGCATATACAGAGTGGATATGCTGGACAATTCACGTTTCAGGCAGGACAGAATGGGGTGATGAGAAAATTCATCACGCTACTCAGAACACTAATTTAAAACTTAATGAATTATTTCTGAAATTTTTCATTTAATATTTTTGGACTGTGGGTAACTGAAACCTTCGAACACAAAACCATGGATAAGGGAGGGATTACTATAGTTAGCACTTAGTGAGTAGTTGACAAATGATTGCCTTTTGGATATATAATTTTAAAAACATTTATTATTTCTGGGTTTAGCTCTTTGAACTTTTTGTCAGAAATCTAGGAAAAAATGTTGAAGAGAGAAAAAGTTACCTATAATCATAATTTTTTGTATTGTGATTCATTTCTGTTTGGTATTTTGTTCAAGCCTTATATGAAAATCATAGCTATTTTATTAAAGTGGACTGATTAATTATTTCCATTGTCGATGATCCGTGAATACAGGATTGTTTAATGCATAGTGTTTCATACTTTGGAGTGTTTCCATTTTTCTTTTGATTGTTTTATAAGTTTTTGTTATAATGAATGAAACAAAATACATTGTTATCATAATTCATTATTTTATAGAAAATACTGTTTTGCTAGCAGACTTACTCTAGGAATTCTCTTGTTGTCTTGACAAAGTAAGTGATCATGTTGGGGAAGCGCATGTGGAGAGGAACTGTGGACAATTCCTTGGCCCTGAGAGTTGCCTATAGCCAATAATTGGCATGAGGTCAGGGTCCTGAATTCTGTAAACAGTCACAAGGAAGTAAATTCTTTCAATAATGTGGGCTTGGAAGTGGATTGATTCTTTTCTGTGTGAGCTTCCAAATGAGAATATAGCATAGAAAATGCCTCATTGCAGCCCTTATTGAAGTAGAAGATTCATCTGAGCTGTGTCCAAACTCCTCATGGAAATGTCAGATAATAGATAACCAAGGCAACTATATTATGGTGGACAGCAGGAAAATGAAAAGTTCTGAAGCAGCACTATGAAGGTATACTTTTGTTCATTCAAGTTAAAACCAACTTAGTTAGAGTGGTCCTTGTTAAGTGGAGAAAAAGGTATTAGCTACATATGAAGTGCCAGGGGCTGCAGCTGTAGTAAAAGTCTCCATTTAGTTAAGTTTGTGATAATCAGTAGTTCTTCAGGATCCATCTGATTTCTATTTTGGACACACAGGTGAGTTTAACGGGGATGTAGTAGGTTTTTACCATCTCTGCTTCTTTCAAGTCTTTGGTTAAACTCTGCAATTCCCCCAAGGATGTAGTATTACTTCTAGTTTATTATGTTGGTATTAAACATTCCTGCCATAATGCCCTTTGTCTTGTGGGTCAATCTGGGGTTCTTGGAGTTGCCAAGTATGTTTGTTACGTGTGTGTCAGGAACCAGGGAGATAACCACAGGGTGAGTCCCTGGACCATTTGGGTTCACTCTTAGTCAGATTCTAGTTATAATCCATGTATCAACTGACCTCCTTAAGGCCCTACTTTTACTGGTGGACCACAATTGTGTTTTGAGTCCCCAGAAATTTAGGTCAATTTAGGAACAGTGTCTATTAATACATGAAAGGTCTGGATATTTCCTTTTAATAATGCACAGTACCTCTAAGTAATGGTCTCAAGTCTCTGGGCAAAGATTAGAGGAAAATGTGTGGCATGTACTTGTTGTTGCAGAGTCCTTTAGGAGACCTGGTCTCCACTTCATTGCATGAACTATGGATCTGTGAACTAACCCAGGTTTGGCAACTGTTGAGAAGGCTGTAACTCTCCACTGTTAATATAAGGTAGACTTCCGGCTACCAGACCTAGAATTTTTCTGTTATATAAATCAAATAGTACTCTAGTAGGCTGCCTACCAATTTTGTTCCTAGGGGCACTGTAATTGATTAGCTATTACCAAAAATCTCTGTAGGCCAAGATATTCTGATTACCCGTATATCCTTGCTGTCCTTAACAAATAATGTTCTCACCTTGTCTTTGATGATTAAGCATGACTACTTGGGTTGTTACCTTAGATCCTAACATCTCCACTGAAACCTGGGAACTCTTCACAACAGCTACATTTCCTACACTTGTACCTGGCTTAAAAAAGAGAGTAAGCTCAGACCTTTGTAAGGATATAGATGTAGATCCTCCTTCATTAATGTGGTTCTCATTTCCTTCTGGGTCCTCATGTGGAGCATAGTTGAGGAGTAGGGGTATGAAATTCTCCCATTATAAATCCAGTGATTCCTAACTTCTTAAATCATTGGATTCTTTCCTCTATCCATATCAATGTCAAGGAAGCTCTACATCTCAACCTTTAAATCCAACTTTCAATGTGCCAATCAGATAAGCTGTTATAGCCCTATCCAGCTACATGAACTACTTTATTTAATCTGAAATTGCTAGTAAATGCACCCCATATTAATTTGGCCTGATGTAGCATTATACTCCACCCTATTAGTCCAGATATTTCTAGAATCCACTCCCACACATGGTGTTTGGGTTTCAGTTGGATGTGTAAGCCATTTCTCCTTGGGTCTTAGTATGTACCTATTACCCTGAAGCAGAGATTTGACCCTAGTTGTGGATGTACTGGCAGTAGTGGCTTGTTGTGGTAAGTCTAGGAGAATGATCATCTGCCCATGTGCGAGTATCAGAGTTGTCAGGCCAGGGAAGGCTTGTATTCACAGACACTGGAAGGCAACCTACTTTCTCTGGTATTCGAGGTTTCTGATTACTGGCAGGGGTTATGGGGAATATGGAAGGGTTACAAATAGTTTCGTCTAGAACCAACCAGGTGTCTCTGTTCCACATTTAAGAATCCCATTCTTTCCTAATCAAGGTCTTGATTTTCAAATGAGAAACTTGATGAGACTGAATTCACCTGTTGTAATCCAGCAACCTACATAATTAAATTTTGGCTTGATTTTCAGCAGTATCAACACCCATACCTACAAGAAAGAAGAGATTTGTTAGGGGAATCATGGAAGCACTCTGGTTCTTACACTGTGACTTAAGATGACTTGAGCTTGTCATTTTTTTCTCTTAAATGCTCAAGTATAGCTAAAAGGACCTATCTCACATTACTGTCCTTATAGTCATTATTACTGCTATTATGGCAAATGCAGCAGCCATTTAAGCTCCCAAGGCATGTGCTTGATTTGATGCTTCAGTACAGTGAACCATCGGTGATACCATGGTTGGTTTTCTGAAACTGTTTCATGTCATAGATTATTAGCACCCCAGCACCCCATTACCTTGGCAAGGCACAATCCTGTGCCTAATCCCAAGGGCATGACCAAAGCAGTCTCTAAATCTAATTTTAACAGGTTTATCTTCTTGAATCACTCCTGGGACCAATTCTGTACCAGTCTAGGTTCCATCAGGAACCTAGAAACCACACAGTAATTTGAGTTGTACAATTTATTATTAATTACTAAAGTATTGATTGTATTATTACAATTACTAAACTCCGATAGAGGAATAACTATAAAAATACAATGATGATTCTAATGGAGATCCTAGGGCTGAAGGAGATTTTTTGAGGAAAGACTTTTGGAAGGGTGGTTCCAGTTCCCTAGGCTGGGGTTCAGATCTTCTTAGATAAGGTGGTGGTATGGCCTGTTGAATGACATAGAAATTCACTGGATTGCCTCAGCCAGAGCTGGTTCAAAGTTGCTGGGCTACAGGAAATAGCACTCTGAGGCATAGTCACATTGAGTGTGGTAGACAGTTGTACAATGGAAGTTGAGGCACTGCTTGGCAACATGAGAGATGGAGTATGCTAGTGTCCATGTTAGGAGAGCTGCATCAGGAGGGTAATCACCAATCCCCGCCTCAGGCACAAGGTTGCCAAAGGGCTGCACTCTCTTGGTGTCAGGCTGGGGCAGACCACTACTGCATTTGCTTATACAGTAAGTCCTCACTTAACATCATCAGTAGGTAATTATAAATGAAACAATGTATAATGAAATTAGTTTTACTGTAGGCTAATTGATATAACAAGTGTTAAGTTTTTATAGCATCTCATCACCATTATTGAAGGACTTCTGTATATACTCACTACTGATGGATTATGCAGCAAAAGCAGGGAAAGATAAACTTTAACATACCAAAACTAGGAAGAGAAGCCTTTTTCTCTTGCAGTGTCCTTCCAGAGCTTGAAGCTAATAAAGCTTAACATAGTGCTTACTAGGAAGGGGAAATGCTTATAAAGTTTAGTCCATTATTGTAGAGCAGATATTGAAGGGTAACTTTGGAGCTGAGACACAATAAATTGATAATTGATGCAGAGGCTTTCCTCAGATATCGGGTATTGGTAGCTGTTTTCTTATCTTAAGAACAAAGCATTGAATGTAGATTGGATGCTCTGTGGAGGTAGAGTTTGTATATGTTATCTGACTTTAATTATTGGTCCTGATATTTATAAGATTTTGTTTTTCCTTAGAATTCATGAATTTTTGCCTGGATATGCTTATATGTGTCATTTCCCAGTTCATCCTGGCAGTAACTAGATAAGCCATGTTATGTGCAGCTTTAAATTTTTTATGATCAGGTAGATTGTCATTTTTAAATGATCAGTTTGTTGTCTTCTCAAACATCTACACATTAGATCTCTTAGATGCATCTATCAAGTCTTACCCATTTCCTTATGAATTCCATTTCTGCAGTTTTGTTCTGTGTTGAGAGTTTTTTTTATCCTCCACTCCATTTATAGGACATTAAACTAATTTCTCCATAGTGGTTATTCTTTCATTTATCCAGTGGTTATTTAAATTTGAAAGTTTTTTAAAAATATATTTTATTGATTATGCTATTAGAGTTGTCCCATTTTTTTCTCCCCTTTATTCCCCTTTGCCCTTCACCGCCCTCCCAACAGCATTTTCCCCCCTTAGTTCATGTTCGTGGGTTTTACATGTAAGTTCTTTGGCTTCTACAGTTTCTATACTATTCTTAACCTCCTCTTGTCTATTTTGTACATACCATTTATGCTTCTTACTCCCTGTACCTTTTCCCCCATTCTCCCGTCCCTATCCCCGCTGATAACCCTCCATGTGTTCTCCATTTCTATGATTCTGATTCTGTTCTAGTTATTTGCTTCATTTGTTTTTGTTTTTGTTTTTTTAGGTTTAGTTGTTGATAGTTGTGTTTTTCGTCATTTTACTGTTCATATTTTTGACCTTCTTTTTCTTAGATAAATCCCTTTAACATTTCATATAATAAGGGCTTGGTAATTATGAACTCCTTTAACTCCTCCACCTTATCTGGGAAGGTCTTTATCTGCCCTTCCATTCTAAATAATAGCTTTGCTGGATAGAGTAATCTTGGCTGTAGGTCCTTGCCTTTCATGACATGGAATACTTCTCTCTAGCCCCTTCTTGCCTGTAAGACTTCTTTTGAGAAATCAGCTGAGAGTTTTATGGGAACTCCTTGGTAGGTAACTGTCTTCTTTCCTCTTGCTACTTTTAAGATTCCTTATCTTTAAATCTTGGGTAATTTAATCATGATGTGTGTTGGTGTGTTGCTCCTGTGTCCAATTTCTTTGGGACTCTCTGAGCTTCCTGGAAGTCTATTTCCTTCACTAGATTGTGGAAGTCTTCTTTCGTTGTTTAAATAAGTTTTCAATTTCTTGCTCTTCCTCTTCTCCTTCTGGCACCCATATGATTTGGATGTTGGAACGTTTAAAGTTGTCCCACAGGTTCCTAAGCCTCTCATTTATTTGAATTCTTTCTTTATTCTGCTCTAGCTGAATGTTTATTTTTTTTTCTTCTGCTGTAAATTGTTGACTGGAGTCTTGGTTTCCTTCCCTTCACTGTTGGTTCCCTGTATGTTTTTATTTCACTTTACTTCACTTCCTCCTTTATTTTGTGTCCGTACTCAATCATTTCCATGAGTATCCTGATTACCAGTATTTTGAACTCAGCATCTGATAGGTTGGCTCTCTCTTTGTTGCTTAGCTCTTTAAGGGAGTTTTGATCTGTTTGTTCAGTTGTGCCATATTTCTTTGTCCCGGAGCACCTGTTACCTTGTAAGGGGTGGAAACTTAGGTATTCGCCAGGGCAGGGTAACCCACTTCACTGCATTGTGGTGCTATATGTTGGGGAGGGCTCAGAGAGAGAACTAATGCTGCTTGCTTGCCTCTGGCCCTGCTTGCTTGGCTGTTGACCCTATTTTAGTCATTTCCCCCACTACCCACAAGAAAATTGGGCCATTCTTGTGCTGGTTCTTGGGTGGATGGGGTTGTTTACATTCTAGGATCCCTTGTGCCCCTCCAACAGCCTCTTCTGTGAGACTGGGAGTTTCTCTTGCTGCAGCCACCCTCACAGATTTTTATAGCCAGGGGGTTTGAGGCTTTATTTCCTGCTCTGGAACTTTGGGTCGCACCGTGTATCTCACTCCCCAGTTGCTTCTCCCGGTTTTATCCTCATGTGAATTTGTGATTGCCCAATCTGCCAGCCTCTGCCCTGCCCGAACTGTCTGCCAGGTGCTGCATTGTCATGTATCCTCTTCCCCAGCTTGCCTGTGTCTGCCCCTTCTGCCAGTCAGGTTGAATGTTTCTTCTTTTAAAGACTTTTTTTTTTTTTTAAGGATTTTAAATGTTTATTTTTTAGAAGGGAAAGGAGGGAGAAAGGGGGGGAGAGAAACATCAATGTATGGTTGCCTCTCTCATGCCCTCCACTGGGGACTTGGCTTGCGACCCAGGCATGTGTCCTGACTGGGAGTCAAACTGGCAACTCTTTGGTTCACAGGCTGGTGCTCAATCCACTGTTTCTCCACTAACTCCTTGGTTGTTGGAATTCCATTCAATTTGATTTTCTGGCAGTTCTGGTTGGTTTTTGTTTTTAAATTGGTTGTTACCCTTTGGTTGTGCTAGGAACCAAAGCATGTGTACCTATGCTTCCATCTTGGCTGGAAGTCTCTGAAATATTTTTTGGTTTGTTTTTTTAACTGCCAGTAAGTCCTTTCCATGCTTTAAATTTCCCATTTGTTTCTTATATACCCGATTTATGGTACTTCCCCCCCCCCTTGGTAGCCGAGTCTTTTTGGCAGATTATTTTGCTTTGACTTTTTAAGTATCTTCAATTTGGTTGGTCAAGTCAAATTATTAGGATCCCTTCATCAGCACAAAGTCACATATAATGGATTTTGTCATGGTCTTCATTCCTGTGAATTTCACACTAACCAACATGCTTGATAATTAGGTAGTGTTTTCCCAGCCTTAGGAATAGGAGGCAACTCAGTCTATCCTAGTTGTCTGCTGTACTTCTCTGAGGCCAGTAATTTTCAGCATACCCACCTAGGACCACACACCTCAGGGCTTCTATCCTAAAAAAGGACAAGAAGTACTAGTGTTTTCTAGGCTTTTTTTTTTTTTTTTTTGCCAGTATCTACTGATATCATGCCTAGTTCAGAATAAAACTTTGTGTTCTTTTCTGTAGGAACCCCTGCAGAACCCATAGCCTTGCCTGCACCCTTCAGGTATTGCTACCTTTCTTGTCCTAGTAGTTGTTTTTGTCCTGAATGAAAGTGTGATGGAGAGTGCATGATGAATGCTTATTCAGGCTGTCTTTTGCTAAAATCCTCTGATGAGAGCTTTTTTAGATAAATAGAACAAATGTGAAGCCATCTTACAACTGAACAGAAATACTTATAAAAACTTCATATTGAGAAGATTGATACTTAAAATGCTATTTTATTTTGTACCATTTCTCTATCATTTTATTTAGACAACACTATTACTTTATCAGCTTTAAACCTAGTTAGGTTACCAGGTTAAATTGAAAAGTATACTTGATAATGACTTCATATTTCAAAAGCAGAGTGATATGCTATGAGTGCGACATTTATTTTTCTGAAAAATATTATTGAAATTATATTGTAATCTGTGATTTCATTCCTAACTATGGAATAAAATCTGTCCTATTACGTGAAGGGCCACACCATTTAGTTGAACTTACAAACAAATTTTTCTAAGTTTAGGCAACAATATAGTTGTGTAAAAAGACAGTGATGTGGTCACGTTTTCTGGAAACTACAGTTAGTTAATATGGTGGGACTAGGAGTAGGAATAAAAATTATGTGTTGTATGTGTGGGATCAATTTTTCTTTATAAGCCCTTGAAGACTCACATTTTAAAAAAATTTTTAAACCAAAGAAACGAAGGCTTTGGAGAGCTCTGAAAATCAAGAACATTTAGCTTATAACAGGGTAAATAAAATAATTACTTGATCTTGTGGACTAATAAAGTACTTTGTGTTATTTACATTAAAATTTGTGGAAAACTTGTATATGTTTTACTAAAAGAAATGTTGAAGAAAATCATCTACATATTAATTTATTAAATTCTCCCTCCCTTCTCCTCTCTCTAAAAATCTTTAAAAATATGTTTTTGTATCTTCTAATAAATTTACCACATTATTATAAAAGTTTTTAAAATTATGTTATTGTTTATGCTATTATAGTTGTTCCAGTTTTTCCCTCTTTGTTCCCCTCATGCAATCTCCACAACATTGTCCATGCTGATGGGTCAAGCATATATATTCTTTTTTGTTTTTTTTTAAGCATATATATTCTTTGACTAGTATATTCCCTATGCTGTACTTTACATTCCTATGACTATTCTGTAACTACCAATTTGTACTTCTAATTACTTCACCTTTTTTACCCATCCCTTCAACTCCCCACCAATCTAGCAACTATCAGAACCTTCTCTGAATCTATGTTTCTGTTTCTGTTCTGCTTATTTCTTTGATTCAGTTGTTGATAGATACGTATTTATTGCCATTTTATTCATAGTTTTGATCTTTTTAAAAAATGAGTCCCTTTAACATTTCCTATAATAATGGTTTGGTGAAGATGAACTCCTTTAGTTTTTTCTTGTCTAGGAAGCTCTTTATCTGCCCTTTGATTCTAAATGATAGCTTTGCTGGGTGGAGTAATCTTGCTTGTAGTTCCTTGCTTTTCATTACTTTGAATATTTAGCTTATAACATTTAGCTTATAACAGGGTAAATAAAATAATTACCAATCCCTTCTAGCTTGCCAAGTTCCTTTTGAAAAATCAGCAGATAGTCTTAACGTGAGCTCCCTTACAGTACTTACTGTTTTGATTGCTACTTTGTAAATGTAGTCATACCACCTTTAATATAGACAGTTTGCATGGTATATATTTTTTACCCATTTAGTGCAGCATATCTGTCCTCTTATATTTAAGATATGTCTCGTAAATACATGATTTGATATTTTTATCTAGTCTGGATAGTCTCTTTCCAGAAGAGTGTTTAGTCATTGCTTGGCTTTGTTTTATTTTACTTAGTCTGAGAAATTTTCATTTTGCTTTCATTTATAAGATATTTTTAGTGAGATAAAAATTTCTGGGGCAATATTTTCCCAACTTAATTGAGATATAATTTGACATAAAACATTGTGTAAGTTTAAGGTGTACAAAATATTGATACACTTTTGAGTTGCAGTATATTACCATCATAGCATTATCTAACACCTCTATCCTATCACATTATTACCATTTGTGTGTGTGCGTGTGTGTGTGTGTTGGGAATATTTAAGATATACTGTTCTAGCAACTTTCAACTATATAATACAGAATTATTAGCTATAATTACCATTCTGTACGTTAGATTCCCAGAACTTGTTAAACTGGAAGTTCCTACCCTTTGACCAGTATCTCCTCATTCCATCCCCACTCCAACCCTGGACCTGATAAACACACCACTCTGCATTTTCTGAGAGTGGGTTTAATTTTAGATTTCATGTGTAAGTGATAAATCATAGTTGTCTTTCCCTGTCTGACTTATTTCACTTAGCATAGTGCCCACAAGGTTCATCCAGGTTGTGCCGAGTGACAAGAGTTTTTCTTTCTCCTGGATGGAAAGTGTTTCATTTTTTATATTTATCTATTGATGGAAACAAGTTGTTTTCATATTTTGGTTATTCATAATTATACAATGAGCATGGGAGGGAAGAGATTACTATGAGATCCTGATTTCAGTTTCTTTGGATATATAACTAGAAATGGGATTGCTGTGTCATATGGTAGTTTTATGGTATTTTTAAGACTTTGAGGAGCCTTCATACTGTTTTTAATAGTGAATGTACCATTTGGCATTCCTATTAACAGTTTACAAGGGTTCCCTTTTCTTCACATTCTCACTAACACTTGTTATCTCTTATCTTTTTGATAGCCATTCTAACAGGTGTGAGGTGGTATCTCATTGTGGGTTTGATTTGCATCTACATGTTGGTCACCTTTTCATGTACTTCTTGGCTATTTGTAAGTCTTCTGCAGAATCTGTCTATTCAGTTTCTTTGCCATTTTGTAATCATGTTTTTTGCTATTAAATATTAATTAAAATTTATGCAATATTGAAATGCTATTTTATTTAGTATAGAACACAACTTATTTTCTGTGTGTTGATTTTGTATCCTGCAGCTTTACTAAATTTGTTGATTAGTTCTAACAGTTTTTAGGTATTTTATGAGACTTTTTTATGTATAATAAGATCATATCATCTAAAACAAAGATTATATTACATCTTCCTTTTCTGCTTGAATGCATTTTATTTATTTTTCTTGCTTGATTGCTATGGCTAGGATTTCCAGTACTCTTGAATAGGAGTGGTGAAAATGGTCACCTTAGTTTTGTTCTCTGTCTTAAAGGAAAAGCTTTCAGCCTTATGCTGTTGAGCATAATTTTGGCTGTGGGTTTGTTATATATTGTTTTTGCTGTGGTTGGATATGTTTCTTCTGTACTCAATTTGTGTAGAGCTTTTTTAAAAATCATTTATTTTGTCAAAAGTTGTTTTTGCACTGATTGAGAAGTTCATCTAATTTTTATCTTTCCTTCTGTTAATGTGGTGTATCACATTTATTGATTTGCATATGTTGAACCAGTTTTGCATCCCCAGAACAAACCCCCTTGATGATGGTGAATGCTTCTTTTAATCTGCTGTTGAATTTGGTTTGCTAATATTTTATTGAGAATTTTTACATCTATACTCATTAGGGATATTGGTGTGTAATTTTCTTGTAGTATCATCTGGCTTTGATATCAGTAGAATGCTGGCTTCATAAAATGAGTTTTGGAGGGTTTCCTCTTTTTAAGTTTTTGGAAGGATTTGAGAAGGATTGGCACGAATTCTTTAAATATTTGGTGGTATTCACCAGTGAAACTATCTGGTCCTGGCCTTTTCTGTTTTGGGGGATTTTGATTACTGAGCTAATCTTCATACCAGTAATCAGTCTGTCAAGATTCTATATTTCTTCATGATTCAGTCATTGTTGTATGTTGCTAGGAATCCATCTATTCTAGATTATTTAACTTGTTGGCATATAATTTTTCATAATTGTTTTGCATGATCCTTTGAATTCTGTGGTATCAATTTGTAATGTCTTTCATTTCAAATTTATTTTTGTACTCTCTTTTTTAAAAGTAAGTCTAGTTAACCACTGATCAATTTTGTTTCTTTTAAAAAAACCAGCTGTTTTATTGATCTTTTCCATTGTTTTTCTTGTCTCTATTTATTTTATTTCTGTTGTGATCTTTGTTTTTCTCCTTCTGCTGTCTTTGGGCTTAGTTCTTTTTCTAGTGCCCTGAGGTGTAAAGTGAGGTTGTTTGAGATTATTTTTTGTTCCTTAATGTAGGGATTTATCGTTATAAACTTCCCTCTTAGAGCTGCTTTTGCATCATTTAGTTTTAAAAAATTTAATCTTGATTGTATTTTTTTCCCATTATCATCTAGTCCCCATATACCCCTCTCCTGCCAGCAATCCCCACACTGTTGTCCATGTCCATGAGTCCTTTTTCCTTTTTGTTCAATCCATCTACCCTCTAACCTCCCTCCTCTGGCCCAGTAGCTGTCATCTGTTCTCCATCTGTGAGTCAGTTGGTTTTTTATGTTGTCGTTCCATTTTTGTTAGTTTCAAGGTATTTCTCGATTACCCTTTTGATTTCTTTTTTGACTCAGTGGTTCAGTAGCATTTTGTTTAATCTCCATGTTATTTGTGATTTTTCAGTTTTTCTCATGTTACTGATTTCTAGTTTCATATCATTTTGATAAGAAAAGATATTTGGTATGGTTTCAGCCTTAAAATTTGATAAAAACTTGTTTTAAGAAATTGCATGTGATTAGTCCTGGAGAACTTTTCATGTGTACTTGAAAAGAATGTGTATTCTACTGCTGTTAGATGAAATATTCAGCATTTGTCTGTTCCACTTGCTCTAAAGTATGGTTCAAACCCAACTTTTTTTTTTATTTAATGCCTGTATGATCTAATTTTGAAAATGGTGTATTGAGGTCTTCTACTGTCATATTGAGATCTGTTTTTCCCTTCCCATCTATTAGTATTTCCTTAACATATTTAGGTGCTTTGATTTTTGGTGCATGTGTGTGCGCGTGTGTGTGTTCGTGATTATTATAGTTTCTTGATAATTTCACCCCCTTATTATGTAAAGATCATCCTTGTCTCTTGTTACTGTTTTTGTCTTAATTTTTTTTTTCTCTGATATAAGGATAGCCGTCTTTACTTTCTTTTGGTTTCAACTTGTGTGGAATATTTTTTGCCATTTCTTCACTTTGAGCCTATGTGTATCCTTGAAGCTGAAATGGGTCTCCTATAGGCAGCATATATTTTGGGGTGTTGTTTTTTATCTTTTCAGCAAGTTGCTTTATGCTTTTGATTGGATAATTCAGTCCATTGAGATTAATTATTGATAGGGGCTTTTTTATGCTATTTAATTGTTCTCTGGTTGTTTTAAGTTCCATTTTTCTTTTTCTTTTTCTTTTTTTTTTAATTTCTTGCTGCCTTCCTTTGTCAATTGATGATTTCCCATAGTGATATGCTTTGATTCCCTTCTCTTTATCTTTGTATCTCTTACAGAATTTTGCTGTTGGCTTCCATTAGTATGGTAGAGTTGAAATGAAATAAAAAAAATAAGTCAGAAAAAACCCCCAATTTTACTCTGTAGTTCTCATGAAGTTTACATAAAACATCTTATATACACATGACAGCCTGTTTTATGCTGATAATTTAACTTGGATCGCGTAAAAAAACTCCATCCTCTTATGCCTTATTGTGGTTTCCTTTAGAGAGAATTATTGTTTCTCTTGTTTAAAATTCCCTCTCTGATTTTGGTTTTAGACAGGGTTTTGGGGTTTTTTTTTAACGTACTTTAAGGAGGAATGTTTTTGATTGAGGATTTCAGGTGACCTATTTGCTTCGTGATGTTAGATGTCCAAAAATCTTTACTCAGGTTTGGGAAGTTCTTTGCCATTATTTCTTTAAATAAGTTTTCTACCCCATTTTCTCTCTCTTCTCCTGGGACTCCAATGATGTGTATGCTGTTATTACTGTTTTTATGATACCTCATAATTCTGTAAGCTTTATTTTCTTTTTGATCCTCTGATTCAATAATTATAGCTGATCTGTATTCTTGCTCACTGACTCTCCTTTCAGTTTGTTCATGGTGGCTATTTATGGGAGAACTCGATCCTGCGGAACTCTCCCGGCTGCCATGGATGGGATATAAGTCGTCTCGGAAACAATCTTGTTCCGGTGGGAAAGGGGGTGGCGATTCCCTCTAGTGGGGAATGCCCCAAGCCCTTCTCCAAAACGGCTTTTATGGGGAATGGTGTGTAGGGGTATACAGCATACATGCATAGCTCATCAATCAATGTCAAAAGACTATAGTCATACAAAACCAGATATTATCTATAGATGACAACTGAGAGAACACAGACATCTGCCTTAGGTCAGGGTCTGTTAGTCATGCTGAGGCCAGATGGTCTTTAAGATGCGTTTCATGAGGTAAGGAGTTTACTCCTTATGGCTTGAACTTAAACATCTGGTTTATACCAACAGGGCTATACAAAGCAAAGCAATCTTCAAAGGATACAATGTATTTATCAGGCCTGATTTCCCATGGGGAACCCTCGATGTTGGCATTGGGTTGTGCCTGCCACCTGCGTTTCCTGGTTTCCCAGTGAGACTTATTGGCCTCTTTCAAGCTTGCTGTCATGGGGCTACAGTCTCCGAAACCACACCGAGTGGTCCTCAACGACTATTTAAACTCGATCGTGTTTTTCAGTATAATCGTGTATTCTTCAGTTCCATAATTTCTGTTTGGTTCTTTGTGTGTTTTCTATTTCTTGTTGAACTTCTCATTTTTTTCTCGTATTTATTTATGTTATTATTTGTTTATCTGTGTTCTTTTGTAGTGCCTTGATCATCTCTACATGAGTTATTTTGAATTCTTGTTCAGGCAATTTCTGGATCTGTTTCTTTGAGCCAGTTATTGGAGGTATACCATATTCCTTTGGTGGGGACATACCTTCCTAATCCCTGCAGCCCTGCTTTTGTGTCTGCACATTTGAAGAAGCAGTTACTTCTTCCAGACTTTATGGACTGACTTTGATAAGGGAATTCTTTCACCCGGTGAGGGCACACTGGATTATTTTCTGACGCTGAGTCTAGCAATGCAGAGTACTAAATACAGGGGCATGTGGCAGCACTGGATTTGGATAGGGAAGAGGGGTTCATGATGTTTCTTTGATTCATGCCACTTGGGTCAACAGAATTGACAACTGTGTGGTCCTTGGTGAGTACTGTAAGGAATCTGCAGTTACTGCAAGGATTGTTGGTGTTTTAGGCAGCATGTTTAGATCCAGTAGCTCAGGACGAAGTCAGTCACTGGTGGCTGGAGCCAGTGGTGGTGAGCTGCAGGTGCCTATGTAATGACAGAGGCCAGCTGCATACACATTTGTAGTGACAAGGACCAGTGGAGGTAGCAAGGGTTCACTGGCAGCTATAGAGTCTCTGGTTAGCAGCATCCTCTCCTATGATTACAAACTCTGTCCACAGACATGCACACTACAGTGAAGGCTCATGACAGGTTGGACTGGGGTGTACAAGTGCACAGCTTGGAGGGGGATGTTATAGGCAGGCATGCATGGTAGTGCTGGTCAGTTATTGAAGATAGGGCCTGATTTGGGCCTCCAAACAATGGCAATAGTGCTCTGCCTGTCAGTGCACTGATTCAGGTGGCTTCATACCTATTCACCCTCCTGCATATGCACTTTGGTCAAGGGCAATCATGGGTATGAGGTCAGTGGTACACAGCTGGATGGGCTAGCCTTGACCATGGGCACAGTGGTGGTGGCGTTGGCGCACTAGACTCGTATCTTGCGCTTGTGAAGCTACAGAATCCCAAGTTGGCTTCAGGGAGTGTTACACTTTTGCAGCAGTAGAGTTCATGGATGGCTTTGGTCATGTTCATCAGTGGAAAGGGAAGGGAGCAGGGAGGGACTCAGTCAGCTGATATTAGTGAGCACAAATAACTGTGGGGGGGAAAGTGGGCGAGATCTGTAAGAGTTCATAGTGGCTCTGCTGGCCTTTGACTTTATCAGTGACAAAATCTGCTGAGTTAGTCTGCAGAGCTGGTCTCTGAACTGTACTCTCCTGCTGTTTGTTTGCTAATAATAACCTCTACTTTTATTCCTGTTCCTAGCTGGCTTACTACATCTCAGTTTTTCTGGTCTGGGTGGGTGAAACCAAAATGGGACCTCTGTACAGTCTCCTGTGAGGCTAGAGAAGCTGGTCACTCATTCTACTTTTCCTTTTTGTGTTAGACGAATTCTTTCTTGCTGTGAAGTCCCTCCTTAGTTCTGAATAACAGTTTGGGCGATGGGATGATGCAAGTAAAGAAAAAAGTAGTCTGTCTTCTTGTGTGATTATTCTGTTTTGTTGTTAAACCTTCTTAAGTGGACTCTAGAGGTCTCCTGGAGCTGTTTTTGTTAGTATATAGTTGTCCAGTCTTTGATCTTTGTAGGGCAACAGGGAAGATTGGTTTTTCCACCTACTGATGGGCACTTCTTTTCTCTTTCATTATTTTAAATGTCCTTCCATTATCCACTGGATTTCATTGTTGATGAGAAATATGCCATATTTTTAGTCATTTGGTCCCCTGTAGATACCCATCGGCTGCTTTAAAGTTCTTTCTCTTTATTGAAGGTTCTCAGAAAGTTGATTTTGATGGGCTTTATGTAGTTTTCTGTTTTATTCTGCCTCTTGACCAAGCCCTGATATATAATGATGCACTGAATCATCCATTCACCTGTGTCCATACTTGGCAGTGCCTCTACCTACCAGTCAGTAGTTTCTGCTGGTCCAGTAAGGGCTTTTCTCTGCTCAGTTTATTTCTTTACAGTCCTTTGCCTCCACACTTCCCTGATAGCTTTTAAAAAGTGTAGCTGTGGCCCTGAGTGGTGTGGCTCAGTGGGTTGGGTGTTGTTCCACAAACCAAAAGGTTGCCGGTACAATTCCCAGTCCAAGCTTTGGGTTGTAGGCCAGGTCCCTAGTTGGGGGTGTGCAAGAGTCAACCAGTGTTTCTCTCCCCATTCTTTTCCCCTCCCTTCTCCTCTCTTCAAAAATAAATAAATAAAATCTGCGGGGAGGGGGTAGTGTAGCTGTGTTTCCTTCCAAATGAAGAACCAATTACATCAGCATCATTTTTAAATAAATCACCCCTTTTCCTCTAAAATTGAAATACTTTCTCTGTTGTAGTTTAAGTTCTATATATAACATGAATTGATTTCTGCTTTCTGTCTCAGATACTGTTTTTCTAGTCCTACATTATTTTCAATCTATTTGTTTTCAATATTGTTACGTAGTTTTAGTATTTCTAATGCAAGCTCTTGCTCACTAGTCTTACTCAGAATGTTTTGGGTTCTTTGTTCACACCTGGTGAGAATTAAAGAAAATTTTGATTATTATCGTAGTGTGCCTTCAGAATGCTGGGCCGCATGTAGAAGTTGGGAAATGACTTCCTCCTCATTTTTGTGGCAGACTTTATTACCTGTGTCACAAAGCATTTCTCCTTGGGCCTTGAGTCTCAAAGTTACTCTTGACCTTCTCTATCTATACTTTGTACTCAACACCATTCTTAGCTCATGGGACTTAACACATTATTCAACAGAGATGAACCTTGAACAAATACCATGCCATTCTTTTTCTCTTTACCCTCTCCTACAATCATAATGTTCTTTTTCATTTTCTATTCACTTTTAAAACAATACCTCCTGGACGCTAATGTGATGAGACAGAGAGGCAATGTTATATATTATCAGCAGTTAACAAAAAGTCCTGTCTTTCACACAGAAGAAGGGAATGTGGTTGGTCCTCAGTAGAAGAGGTAATTAATTAAACAAGGGATATTTTCAACCAGAATGGATTTTATTAAAAGGACTGATAATACCTAGTATTGGTGAGGATGTGGAGCACCCAATCTCATACATTGCTAGGTGTTATACATTGTTAGTGGGAGTACAGTTTATTATACTTGTTTTGGAAAATTGGCATTGTTTTGTAACTCTCAACATACATGTGTTCTCTGTATTAATAAGTCTGAGATTGGGTATACATATATGCAACAGAAAAAATATATGTGTGTCAAAAGATGTGTACAGTTATGTTCATATAACAATCTTGTGATAACCCTAAAATGGAAACAACACTTATGTCCATCAACAGTAACGCTGTCATAATTTGTGGTATATTAATGAATTATTACCCAGCAATGCAAAAAAAGGAATTACTGATAAACTAATATGATTACTAATATGGTTGAACCTCTCTTTGAAAGAAATCAAACTAGAGATGATAGTTTATGTAAATTTCATAAACATGTCAACTGTTCAGGAAACATAATTAAACCACAGGGTCCAGCAGAAGTAACACCTGCTTGAGTGTGGTTGGTAGGGTAATAATATGGGTGTAATAATTTATATTATATTTTAATTTGAACATTTCATCCAAAATATCATATCATGCACTTGAGTGTGATATCATTATGTTACAGAATTACATGCTTATGATTTTGTAATAAAAGATTTTATAATAAAAAAAGGCGTTATTTGTGCTGGACCTGTATATGAGTTGAGGATAAGTTACTGGTTAGAAGGGAACATGAGAGAACCTGTTTTAGTCCTGTAAATGTTTTCTATTTTCATCTTGGTTATGGTTACACAGCTGTATGTAGTATTTGTAGAGTTTCATCAGGGCGTAACTTAAGATTTATGCATCTTATTCTATATAATTATACCACAATACAAAAACAGAATTTTATTTAAAAATTTTTTTTTAATGTATTACCTCTGATCACCTAACCTCATCCTAGGAAACTTTCAACCAATTTTACCCACTGGTATGCTAAGTGTAATCACATTCAGTTTGCCTGACAATTTGGAAGAAGTTATGTACATTTATATTTTGTCAACTGAATTGTCAAATTTTTCTGTTAATCTATTGAGTTTGTTTAGTAGACTCTTAGTTTATTTTTTATCAACTATAAGAAAGTGAAACTGCCTTTACCAATATTTTATTAATTTTTTCAAACTTAAAACTTGTGTTGAATAGTTAGGGATGCATTTTTTTTTCATCATTCCTTTTTGAGTTGAAATGTCTTAAGCATTTTACAATAAATATATTTTAGTATTTGTCTTTATCCTCTTTTCATACATTTCATCTAACCCTATTTTTATAGAATTAAAACAATTATTTACTGTTTTCTATTGAATCTATATGGTGATACTGGTTAAAAAAATTATGTAGGCTTCAGGTGTACAATTCTATAATATATCATATGTATATTTTGTTTTGTGTTCTCCAACTCAAGTCTCCTTCTATCACCATATATTCCAGATATACCCTCTTCTCCCTTCCTCCATTCCCCTTTTTCTCTAGCATTACTGTGTCTATGAGGTAGTTTTTCTTTCTGTTTTTCCTTAATCCCTTCACTTTTTTCACTGGACCCTATAATCCCCTTCCCTCCAGAAATATTTTATTAAGCTTGGCTGCAGAGATTTACCAGATACTGTTTTCAGATGTAGCAATATAATTTAATTTCTCTCCAGTTGATAAATTGAATTATTTGATTTTTTTAATATTGAGCCATCCTAGCACTCCTGAAAAATGTATTTTGTTATATATGACCTATATTCTTTCAGTGGATTAGGTGTTCTGATACTCAGAAAGTTTATATGTATAAGTAAAATTAGTTTCTGTGTTATTTTTACAGTGTGTTTTGAATATTAGTATCTGTAATTGCTTACTAACTATTGAATTCATGGGATTTTGAACAAATATTTGAAGACTAGTAATTACCTTTTAATTGGCTCCAGAGAAATAATTTCAGGTAAGTATTTTTTTTGATTGTTGTTTAAATAAACACACAGAGAGAACAACAAAGTTTTTAAAACATTTATTTGCTCTAATATTAATTTCTTTCTGATATCTTCATTTTTATATTTTCTTTTCCGCAGTCCGTGGTGGATGACTGGATTGAATCATATAAACAAGACAGGGACATCGCACTTCTGGATTTAATCAACTTTTTTATCCAGTGTTCAGGATGTCGAGGTACACAATATGGGAATAAACTATGTATATTGAGCCTGTCAATTCAGCTGTGTCAATTTATTTTGTCTTCCATTAGTCATACATAATTCATCCTAGAATTATGTGCTAAGTTTTTCTGATAAAGAATATTTTTAAGTCACTTAAGGACATTTCATTTTCTTCTGGTTCAGCTTTGCTCCTGTAAAATAATAGATTTCTAAATATTTTGAAATTTTGAAGGAAATTTGAAGTTCATTTAAAAATTTATGATGAGCTTTTATAATTAATATTTACTGATATTATTTGTACCTGTGCTCCATATTAGTGACTGCTAGTTGCTAACATTGATTATTTTATATTCCTGTTAGTGTTTGGGTCTTCATTTTATAGATGATGTACTTGAAGCTCAAATAATTTGCTTAAAGTTACATAAGTAGCAAAATCAGGTTTCTTAAGTTTATAGTCGATTGAAAATCCATAGAAAGTTAAAAGTGCAGTATTATTTTTATCATATTAATAGATAACTGATAGATAATTTTGTTCTTTTGAATAGATAAACCATAACAGATTAAATTCTGTGTAGGGAAATTAGTTGGTAAATCACCATTATTTGCTTTCTAGTGGAGAAAGAACAGTGATTATTTATTGTGATCACTAACCAGATAGATTTCTTAAAGACTCTTTTATTTCTGTTCAAGTTATACCTCACTATATTGACATATTTTAATAAATATTTATAGAGCACCTACTTTGTACTAAGCAATGTTCCTGAGTATACAAATGTTACCAAGAGTTTCTGCCACCCAGTCCGTTTTAGGGGATGTGTAATTTTTAATGGAGGCTTTATTACAAGGGACAAAGAAGGAAATAAACCAATAATAGTTCAGTGAAGTTCTCAGTACCATAAGAGTAATAAAACTGGTTATTATTTCCTTTTTTTTGGAAAATCCTCAATCAAAGACATTTTTTCATTGCTTTATAGACAGAGGAAGGGGGGGTGGAGATAGAGAGATACAGACATCAATCATCAATGTGAGACAGAAACATAGATTGATTGCCGTCTCCTACACACTGAGATGATGGGGGTGGGGGTCAAACCAGCAACCAGGCTATCAGCTCTGACCTTGAACCAAACCAGTGACCTTTTGGTCTACAGGAGGATGTTCCAGCCAACTGAGTCATGATAGGCTAGGGTAAAAATGGTTACTATTTAATGACTATTTCATATGTGCCAAGCTGTGTGCTTCACGTACATTAGCTCATTTTATATTAGTTAACAGTTTTACCAGGCAGATGTGATCTTTATTTTGTAGATCAGAAAACTGTGAATAAAGAGCTTAGGTGAGTGTTTGGGCATCATGCAGTTTATAAGTTCCAAAGATACGTTTCAAAATAATGTTTGTCTCAATCTGGGGTCTACATGTGTAACCACAGGATACTATGGGAATAACAAGAAGGGGTTCTCATCCAGCCCAGGCTCTCTGTGAATGTATGAATATGGGGATATTTGTCAGAAAATGCATCCTGTAGGAAGAAACTGTGGTGAGACTGAGGCTGAGTAAAAGCAAGTTAATGAGAAGGAGAAAGGCGAACATGAACAAATTATGCAAAAATCCCAAAGACAAGAAAGCACTGCACACTCAAGGAAATAAATAAATTGAGTTTGTGGTTGAATCCTAGACCATTGAGATGGGTGAAGAGTTGCAAGAGATTAGGCTGTCTGATGGAAAACAAGTTTGTTAATTTAACAGCCTTAAAATGAGGAAGGCACAAGCTCTGAGTGATGGACTTTACATCTAATCTTATATACTATAATTTTATCTAATCTAATATATTATGTAAGTATCCTATTGGATTAGGTTTTGATTTTAGAATAGCTGGTAGTCTTTACATTTTTACCCTTTGTAACTCATTCCCATGGTTCAAAAAACTTAAAAATTATTTTTAAAGATACAAAGCAAAAAGTCTTTGTCACTTCCTTCCTCCCTATCTATATACAATAAATATACTCACAGAGTTAACTGCTCTGAACTGCTTTGTTGTATGGTCCATCCAACTGTCTTTGTATCTGTCTAGTTTGTCTACCTACTTTCCATACACGTATGTAGGAATATACAGGGTGGGGGTGCAAGTAGCTTTACCATTGTTCATATAGAAAATAACCCAATAATTAATAAATAATAATAAAAGAATAAACTGTTTTGCATATTCGCAACTGGAAATCTCTTTTGCCCCACCCGTGTATTCTTTCCTCTAACACAAAAAATACTATTAGTGATATATAGAGAGCTCAGTGTTTTTTTAATAAAGTGTCATAACATTTCTCCTTGTATATATACATTAATTTACTTCTTTTAGCAGACCATTGTGTTATAGTCTTTTGCAATTACAAACAGTACCGTAATGAGTTATTTTATTTATTTATTTTTTTTCAAAGCAACATCAAAAAGTGAGTGTATTTAACCATATTTAGCTCATTACAGAGCATATGGGTGAGTGGAGCAATAACAACTCATTCTGTAGCATATTTAATAAACCGGCAACAGGGGAAGTTAGTTGAAGGAAAGCAGAGGAACTTCATCCTTTAAGCATTAGAACCAAGGGGCTCCATAATCATCTGGCATCCGTTCAATGTTGTATCTGTGATTAGATATGTACATGATGGGAACTCCAGGGATCTTCCTGATTCTTCGTTTAAGGTCCCGGTCTACTGTGGCCACAATGTAACACTTGTGCTGAGTTACTCTCTGTACTAACAGTCATCTGCATAGGTTCCTTTGTGTGTGCATGGTAATCGTTCAAATCTGGGGTCCTTGGCGATCCTTAGAGCCACTGGATACTTCTGCCCCAATTTCTCAATTTCAGCCATTACACAGTCAGTTATACAAAGTATACACTTGGCATAGAGACAGTCCATCATTGACTGCACTAGGTCCAGTTTAGTCTTGATGGAAAAGTTGATAAAGTTGGTGTCAACCAGGATGTGGTAAGGTGGGCCCAGCTGTGTGTTATATTGGAAGAATAAGCAGGAAGAGTATTGGGGGACTTCTCTTTCCTTGAGTGCACTAGGATCTTTCTTTTTAGGTTTTAATCTATCCTTTTCTTTAAGCCTCTGATCTCTCAGACTAAGCATTTGCTTCATGGTCGCGTATTTCCTTGTTTTCTTTTGCTTCCCCATGATCACACCGCACTCTTGTTTTTCCGTAATGAGTTATTTTTATACTTTGTTTGCTTTGTATGGAAGAATGTAGATAAATATATTTGTAATGATATTAGAAACATATTACCAAATTTCCGGTTATAGGAATTGTACCCAATTTAATTCCCATCAAGTAATATGTGAGAATGCTTGTTTCTTCTTAGTTTTTTCAACAAAGTGTTCTTATAAAATTTTGGATTAGTTTTAGGAATGATTTTAAAATATGTCATTTTGATTTTTAAAAAAATATTCAGGTGAAAGTTACTTAATATACAATTAACTATCGTAAAGTGTACAGTTCAGTAACATTTCGTGAATTCACAATGTTGTGCAACCACCTCTTTCTAGTATCAAAACTTTTTCATCACCCCAGAAGAATACCTCATATTCACTAGGTAATTATTTCCTGTCCCCCTTTCCCCTCAACCCTTGGCATCCACCTACCTGCTTTCTGCTTATGTGGATTTGCTTATTCTGGTCATTTTACATAAAATGTGACCTTTTACATCTGATTTTTTTCATTTAGCATAATGTATTAGGTTTATTGAAGTAGTGGTTTGTATCAATAATTCATTTATTTTTATGGCTGAATAATATCTTATTGTATGTATATATCAGAATTTGTTTAATCATTCATCTGTTGATAGACATTTGGATTACTTCCACCTTTTGGTTATTGTGAATGCTGCTACTTTGAACATTCATGAACAGATATCTATTTAAATACTTGTTTTCTTAATTCTTTGGGGTAAAAAACTAGGAGTGGAATTGCTAGATCATATGGTAATTATATTTTAATTTTTTAAGGAATCGCAAAACTGTTTCCCACAGCACCTGCACCATTTTATATTTCTACCAGAAATGTATGAGGATTCTTACTTCTCCACAGCCTGTCCAACGTTTTTATTATCTAATTTAAAATTTTTTCAATTTCCTAGTGGACATAAAGTGATATCTCATTTGTTTCCTTAACTACTAATGATCTTGAACATCTTTTCCTGTGCTTTCTGGACATTTGTATATCTTCTTTGAAGAAATGTGCAGTCAGGTCCTGTGTTTATTTTAAAATTAGAGGTGTGGGTTTTGGTTTTTGTTTCTTTGTCTTGTGTTTTAGTAGTTGTTTATATAGTCTGGATACTAAACCCTTATCAGAAATATAACATACAACTATTTTCTTCCCATACGTAAGGTTGCCTTTTTACATTGTTAAAGAAGCACTCTGATGCAGAAAACTTTCAAAATTTTATCAAGTCCTATTTAATTTTTTCATTTTTTGTTAATTCTGTGTCAATTGTAAGAATCCATTGCCAATTCTAGGACATGAAGAATTATCCCTATATTTTCCTTTAATAAATTTATAGATTTAGTTCTTATATTCAGGTGGTTGATCCATGGTTAACTTTAGTATAAAAATGATTTTAATTTGTGAATTAAATTCTCAGGAAGGGGGCTTGAGAAGCATTTCTATGTAAATTTTTTGTGAATTTCCTGTTCCCATCCCTTGCTAATTTTCCTTTTAACTGTATAGTTCCTGAAAAGGCATTTGACAAAATGGATTTTAAAACCTTTTGACAAAAGAGACATAAATGCATATTTTCTTAATGTGATTAACAAAGAAAGCACACAGTCTTTTACATAGTGGAATAGAATAAAAATCCAGAAGTAGACCCAAGCACCTTTGTAACTTCTAAGCATATCTTAAAACATATGAAAGGAGAGAATTGTAAATTATAGCTACACTGAAATCATTTTTCACCTATCAGGTTGATAAAAAATTTTAAATTATAGCACTACTCTGTTGATTACCGTAGGTTGTATGGGAACATACTGTTTCATTGTTGGAATACAAATTGGTACATCTCTCAGAGAAATAGATATGGCAGTATCTACCAAAACTACATGTTTTTATCTTCTCACCTAGCCATCTTTCTTCTGGAATTCATTTTTCTGTAAAGTCTGAAATTATGTGAAAGTAAAAAATCAAATGATTTTTAAAAAGCTGTTTTAACCCTAAAGACAACACTATGCTGAAAGGAAACCAATAGGGTAATTTTCGCTAAAGTCAAGTAAGGCAAAGATGCCCACTCTCAGAACTCCTGTTTAGCATTATATTGGTGATACAACCCAACACATTTAGAAAATAAAATGAAGTAAGTATACTCATTATTTGAAAATAATATTCACTGCTTAGGAATTTAAGAAACACAATTTGTAAAGCTACTGTAAGCAATAAAATAATTCATTAAGTTATAGGGCATATGGAGTTAATATAGATAAATTAACATGTTAAGTTTATATAAGAATAACCTGTTGTAAGAGACAATGGAGTAAAGACCCCCTTCTCAAGTAAAATAGGGCAGATGTAGGAAATTATTTCAGATCTATGCCTCACTTGGTATGATGTACACCAGGATAGATTCCCAATTCGTTAAGAATTTAAATAACAAAAACAACAACAAATAGCAGAAACAAAGAAAAAGAAACAACAAATAAATACCAGAAAGAAAGAAATAATAAGCCTAGAGGAAGACATGGAAGAATTCCTTTATAACCTTGGAGTATGAAAGACCTTTTATTAATGACTCAAAATTAACTGACTAAAAAATCTCTATGTTAAAAAAGATTGATATATTAAACCTATGCTAAAAATAATACTGATCACTTTTGTGTGATGGGCACATCATAGGGAAAGTCAAAAGGCAATGGACAAACGGCAAATTTTTTTTTTTAACTAATATTACAAAGGCCAATCTCTCGATTATATGTTCAGGCAAAATTTGCACTTTGTAAGGACTCTTCATGTTGCAAAGTAATGTCCAAAATCCAGGTTAGTGTTGTGTTCTATCACTTCATTTCACCCTAAAGCTGTCTAAGAATCAAGAACAAATGAATGCTTAAAAAAAAATTGGTTAAATTGGCAAGAGTATCAGGGAAGGGAAGGAAAATGTCACATAGCCTTTTTTTCCCTAGGCCTTTGCTAGAAAGGAAACTCCCACTAGTGACACCACAGATTGGAACATTCTGTCATGAGTAAGGAGTATTGGACAGCCTCTTTTCCATTTGGCTCCAGTGTCACTATTTTCTCATCTTGACCCTTGAGTCTAGGGGATGGTATTAATAGGTCTTGTACTTTAGCCACGTTGAGATGCATCAGCACACCTAGTTTCCTTTACTGTTCCCAAATTTCCCTTCTATAGTACCTCATTAAAATCTCTTCAATTGAATCACTTGAGTGAATTCATTCTACTTATTGCTGGAATCCTCAGAATATACTGACTAATTCAACATGTGATAGTAGAATATATTTTAGTATCAATGAGGTAGGATAGATGGCAATGGAAAAGTTGATTTAAACACCTACTGACTTAGAGTTGCGTTTTAAAGTTCTGTAACTTCATAAGCATTCATAGGATTAAATTCTGAGGAAGCTAAGAAGATAACACTGAAAGATAGGATATATTTATAGTATTATGCACAGCAAAATGAACATGTGTTATATCTATTCAAAGTCTTACCATTGTTTAATACACCATTGGTGAAGGCATATATATTTGGGTGTATATTAATGCATGCATGTAACATATTTACATATGTTACATATATATGCATGCATATATTTCAGAAATATGTATATAATGGGTATTGATAGTTTTTCCTTGAGAAATGTGCTTTTTTAAAAAAAGTTAATAAAGGATGTGTTTATGAAACTTGTGAATTGTAGATTAGAAATGCCTTCTTTCTTAGTTGGTTATAACAAACAATTGCTCTGTTTCCCAATACTTGTGCTTAAGAGTGGATTTCCAAGTACCTGAGGGCTTTATTGGAGTGTAAGATTGCTAAAGAATTTACCTCATTCAGAAAAATTACTCTTAAGAATTTTTTGAACTTTCCCATTTTATGGGTGGATTGATGTTGCACTAATTTTTTTCATGGACCCCGTATGCCAAAAGAATTACCTAATATTTCCTATTTGAAGTAGTTTAGTTCAAACAATTTATTTATATAGCCTAGCAACTTAGTAGGGACTTGGAAAAATAATTAAATTGAAATAAAAGTAAAAATTGTCTTCTTTTTTTGATCTAGTATTTTTTGCTCTCTATTGAATTGATTGCAGTGGCGATTGTTAACAAAATTATACAGGTTCCATGTGCCCAATTCTACAATACATCATCTGTACACTGTATTCTGTGTTTACCACCCCAAGTCAAGTCTCCATCTATCAACTGTGATCCACCATGTACCCTCTTCCACCTACCTCCACCCCTACTTCCCTCTGGTAATCATCACATTGTTGTCCCTGTCCATGAATATTTTCTTCTGTTGGTGCTCAATGCCTCCACCCAAACACCCAACACCTTCAACTGTCTCTGTGAGCCTGTCATTGTTTTGCTTGTTAGTTCATTTTATTCATTAGGTTCCACATATGAGTGAAATCATATGGTACTTGTCTTTTCTCTGACTTACTTCACTTACCATAATGCTCTCCAGGTCTATCTGTGCTGTCACAATGGCTAACATTTCCCTAATTTTTTACAGTTGAGTAGTATTCCATTGTTTAAATGTACCACAGTGTTTTTATCCATTCATCTACTGATGGACTTGTTAGCTTCCAAATCTTGGTTTTTGTAAATGCTGCAATGAACACTGGGGGCGAGGGGCAGGAGGTGCTTGTTCTTTTAAACTAGTGTTTCAGGTTTTTTAGGATAAATGCCCAGAAGTGGAATTGTGGATGATAAGGCAGTTTCATTTTTAATTTTTTCAGGTAACTCTGTACCGTTCCATAGTGGCTGCATCAATTTGCATTCCCACCAACAGTGTAGGAGGGTTCCCTTTTATCCATGCCCTCACCAACATTTGTTGATTTATTGAAGATTGCCATTCTACAAGTGTGAAGTGATATTTCATTGTGGTTTTTATTTGCATTTCTCTGATGCTTAGGGATGTTAAGCATCTTTTCATCCATCTATTGGCTCTCTGTATGTCCTCTTTGGAGAAGTGTCTATTCAGTCCCCTTACCCTTTTTTTTTTTTTAATCTTCACCTGAGGATGTTTTTTCATTGCTTCAGGAGAGAGAGGAATGGGGGGGGGGAGAGAAACATCGCTGTGAGAGAGAGAAATTGATTTGTTGCTTCCTGTGCACGCTGGGAAATAGGGATTGACCCAGCAAGATAAATTTATGTACCATACTAGGAATTGAACCCACAACCTTTCAGTTATGGGAGATGCTCAACTAGCTGAGCCACACCTGCCATGCTCTTTGCCCATTTTTTAACTGGACTGTTTGGTTTTTAGTGTTGAGATGTATCAGTTCTTTATAAATTTTGGATATTAACTCCGTATCAGACGTATCATTGGCAAATATGTTCTCCCATTCAGTGGGTTGTCTTTTTATTTTGGTGGTGGATTCATTTGCTGTGCAAAACCTTTTAAGATTGACATAGTCCCATTTGTTTATTTTTCTTTTGTTTCCCTTGCCCAAGGAGATGTATCAGAGAAAATACTGCTACAAGAAATGTTCCAAATTTTACTGCCTGTGTTTTCTTCTAGGATTTTTATGGTTTCAAGTCAACATTTAAGTCTTTAATCCATTTTGAAGTTTATTCTTGACTGTGGTGTAAGAAGGCAGTCTAGTTTTCTTTTCTTTGCAAGTGTCTGTCCAGTTTTCCCAGCACCATTTATTTATTAGACTATCTTCACCCCCATTGTATGTCTTGCCTCCTTTTACAAATATTAATGGACTATAAAGGCATGGGTTTATTTCTGGTCTCTCTATTCTGTTCCATTGATCTGCATATTTCTTTTCATGCCATTTTCCTGCTTGTTTTGATTACATGACCTTGTAGTCTAGTTTGATATCAGTTAGTGTGATTCTTCCATGTTTGTTCTTCTTAAGATTGCTGTGGCTATTTTGGGTCTTTTGTGGTTCCAAAGAAAGTTTTGGAATATTTGTTCTAGCTCTGTGAAATACGCCATTGGTATTTTGATCTTGTGTTGAATCTATAGATTGCTTTGGGTAGTATGGACATTTTAATGATGTTATTACTTCTTATTTTAAATTTCCACTGAGTTTTTTGTTTTAAAGATTTTTTATTTTTATTTATTTTTAGAGAGAAGGGAAGGGAGAGAGAAACAGGAGGAGAGAAACATCAATGTGTGAAAGAAACATCAATTGGTTTCCTCTCGCATATCCCCAGCTGGGGACCTGGCCCGCAACCTAGGCATGTGCCCTGACTGGGAATCAAACTGCTGCCCTTCAGTTCACAGGCATGCTCAAACCACTGAGCTACTAGCCAGGGCTGATGTTACTTCTTTCTCTTATGAACATGGTATATACTTCAATTTATTTATACCTTAGAATAAGTGTCTTAGAATTTTTTTGAGTGTATAGGTCTTTTATATCCTTAGTTAAATTTATTCCTAGGTATTTTTTCTGTTTGAAGCAATTGTGAGTGGGATTGTTTTCTTAGTTTTTCTTTCTCATATTTCATAATTCGTGCATAGAAATGTAACTGATTTCTGTATATTTATTTTGAATCCTGCTACTTTATTGAATTCATTTAACTGTTCTAGTAATCTTTTTTAGTGTAATCTTTAGGATTCTCAATATATAGTATTGTGTCATTTGTAAAATATGACATATTTTACTCCTTTCCTTCTAATTTACATGACTTTTATGTCTTCTTGTTTGACTGCTATGGATAGGACTTCCAGTATGTTGAATAAGACTGGTAAAAGTGGACATCCATATCTTGGTCTTAATCTTAAGGGGAACGCTTGTAGTTTTTGCCCAGTGAGTATGATGTTGGCTGTAGGTTTGTCATATGTGGCTTTAATTATGTTAAGATATGCTCCTCTATTCCCACATTGATAAGCGTTTTTGTCATAAATGGATGCTGGATTTTATCAGATGCTTTTGCTGCATCTATTGCTATGATCACATGATTTTTATCCATCATTTTGTTTCTGTGGTGTGTCACATTTATTGATCTGCGGATATTTTACCAACCTTGCATCCCCAGAATGAATTCCACTTGATTTTGATGTATGGTCTTTCTAATGTATTGCTGGATCTGGCTTGCTGATATTTTGTTGAAGATGTTAGCATCTATGTTTATCAGGTATATTAGCCTATAAGTTTCTTTCTTTCTAGTCTCTATGTCTGGTTTTGGAATTCGGATAATGCTGGCCTCATAAAATGAGCTTTGGAGTTTTCCCTCCCCTTGAATTTTTTGGAATAGTGGAGAATGATACATATTATTCTTTGAATGTTTGCTTAAATTCAGCATTGAAGTCATCTGTTCCAGGACTTTGGGTTTTGGGGGATTTTTCCTTCCTGTCAATTTCATTAGTTGTAATCTGTCTATTCAGATTCTCTGATTCTTCATGATTCAGTTTTGGAAGATTGTATGTATGTTTCTAGGAATTTTTTTTTTTTTTTCAGATTGTCCGATTTTTTGGCATATAGCTGTTATAATCCCTTGTATTTTTGTGGTGTCAGTTGTTACTTCTCTTTCATTTCTGATTTTATTTATTTGGCATGTCTCTCATTTTTTTCGTGATGAGTTTGGCTAAAGATTTATCAGTCTTGTTTATCTTTTCAAAGAGCCAGTTCTTGGTTTCATTGATCTATTTATCTTTTGTACTTTATTTTTAGAATTTAGTTCACTTATTTCTACTCTGATCTGTATTATTTTCTTTTTTCTATTTATTCTTGGCCTTATTTGTTGTTCCTTTTCTAGTTTTTGAAGTGTAACGTTAGATCGTTTATTTGAAATTTTTCTTGTTTCTTGAGATAGGCCTGTATTGCTATTATGAATTTTTCTTTTGGAATTGCTTTTGCTGTGTCTCATAGATTTTTGGTTGTTATGTTCTAATTTTTATTTGTTTCAAGGCATCTTTTGGTTTCTTTCTTGATCTTATTGTTAACGCATTCATTGTTTAGTAACATGCTATTTATCCTCCATGTCTTTGCTTTTCTCCAGTTTTTTTGTTTTTCTTTCTTGTGATTGATTTCTAGTTTTATGCCATTATGGTCATAGAAGGTATTTGATATCATTTCAGTCTTCTTTAATTTACTGCAAACTTGTTTTGTGTCCTAATGTAGTCTATCCTAGAAAATGTTCTGTGTGTACTTGAAAATGATGTACATTCTGGGGGAGGGAGGTGGATTCAGCTGGGGTGGGGTGGAGGGATGGGGAGAAAAGGCATACAACTGTAATTGAATAACAATAAAAATTAAAAAAAAAAAAGAAAATGATGTATATTCTGCAGCTTTGGGTGAAATTCTCTGAAGATGTTAAATCCATCTGATGTAGTGTGTCATTTAAGGCCACTGTTTTCTTGTTGATTTTCTGTCTGGAAGATCTATCCATTGATGTCAATGGGGTGTTAAAATTTCCTCCTCTGTGTTACTTTTAATCTCTGCCTTTATGTTTATGAAGATTTGCTTTATATGTTTAGGTGCTCCTTTGTTGGGTGCCTGTAGGTTTACAAGGATTATATTTTCTTGTTTGATTGCTTCCTTTATCATTATGTAGTTTCCTTCTTTGTCTGTTATATAGCCTTTGTTTTAAAGTCTATTTGTCAGATGTTAGTATTCTTATACTACTTTTTTTTTCCCTTTCCATTTGCGTGAAATATCTTACTACATCGCTTTACTTTTAGTCCGTGTATATCTTTCCTTCTGAGGTGAGTCTCTCGTATACAACATGTATATGTGTCTTGTTATCTGTTCAGCTACCCTATGTCTTTTGATTGGAGCATTTAAGCTACTTACATTTAAAGTGATGATAGTTACTGCCTTTTATTCTTTTAACTGCATTCTTCTGTTTTGTTTTCTTCTTCCTTCTTCTTGTAGGCCCTTTAACATTTCTTGTAATACTGATTCAGTGGTAACAAACTCCTTTAGCTTTTTTTCTTGTCTAGGAAGTTCTTCATTTCTCCTTCAATTTTAAATTATAGCCTTGCTGGGTAAAGTCATCTTGTATGTTTATTTTCATCTCTGAATATTTCATGATAATCACTTCTGGCTTTAAATGTTTCTTTTGTGAAATCAGCTGATAGACTAATGGGAGTCCCTGTAGGTGACTGTCTATTTCTTGCAGCTTTTAAGGTTCTTTATCTTTAGGCTTTTGCCATTTTAATTAAGATTATGTCTTAGTGTGGTCCTCTTTGGGACTATCTTGTTTGGGATTCTCTGCGCTTCCTGGATTTGTGTGGTTTTTTTCCTTCATGTTAGGGAAGTTTTCAGGCATTTCTTCAAATAGGTACTCAATTTCTTCCTTGCTCTCTCTCTTCTCCTATGATATGGATGTCCCAAAGGTCCATTAAACTAGACTAATTTTTTTTAAGGTTTTTTTGTTTGTTTGTTTGTTTTGCTGCTTTCGGTGTTTGTTTGTTTTTAAGATTTTATTTATTTATTTTTAGAGAGAAGGGAAGGGAGAGAGAGAGGGAGAGAAATATCAGTGTGTGGTTGCCTCTCTCATGGTCCCTACTGGGGACCTGGCCCGCAACCCAGGCATGTGCCCTGACTAGAAATCGAACCGGCAACCCATTTGTTCACAGGCCTGCATTCAATCCACTGAGCCACACCAGCCAGACTGCTTTAGGTTTTTTTATACCTTGTCTTTCAAATCACTGATTCAATCCTCTGCTTCATCCAACCTACTGTTTATTCTTTCCAGTGTATTCTTTTTTTTTCAGATATTGTATTCTTCATTTCTTATTGGTCCTTTTTAATGGTTTCTACGTTCTTTTTCATGCTGCTGAGCACCCTTGTAATCATTACTTTGAACTCTATCTGACAAATTGCCTGCCTCCATTTCATTTAGCTGCTTTTCCGGACATTTTTTTTTTCCTGATTTTTTCATTTGGGAACTGTTTTTTGGTCTTCCCATTTGTCTGCTGTTTTGTGTTTGTTTCTGTGTATTAGGTAGTTCTGCTTATAACATTGCTAGTCTTAGGGTGGCCTTATGTGGTAGGTGTGCTTTTGGACTCAGTGGCATAGTCTTTTTATCACCTCATCTGTGTGTTCCATGAATGTCCCTAGTGTGGTTATGTGGGCCCTCCTGTTATATTTGAGTCTTGATTGCTATTGGCTTATTTGTGCATGGGATCCACCCTCAGGCTGGCCGACTGTCAACTGCAAGCATGGCATGGGAGCTGCTGTGGAGGTGCTGACCAATTAGAAGTATAATTCCCCTCAGCAGGGTGTGGTGCTTGCTGAGATCTCCCTTTGGTTATGCTGCTTGTGAAGCTCATTAGATCCTGCTCTGTTGTTGTCTGAAGCTGGCCACTGTGTGTATTGCTTCTGAGCCTCTTGGGAGGGACTCTTAGGCCAATGTAAGACACTGCCTGTGACTGGCCATCCAAAACTGTTTGGAAATATGAGTGATTCACAGTTTATGGCTGTGTTTCTGGGCCTGGATGCATGCAGGACAGATCAAGGTGCTGGTTAAGACCGGCTTTTACTGGGAGTGGGCCCAGGGGCAGGTCAGAAAAAGTCCCAGGGTACCCTGACCAGATCTGTCTCTCTGCAGGCTGCCTGCTGCCACTTGGGCTCAGTCACTAAAAGAGCCTGTAGCTTTACTCCCCAGCAGGGCATAAGCTCCACAGAGTGGGGAGAAAGGGATTTCAGAGGGTAGCCTATTGCTTTTCTTCAGGCTGGTGCCCATATGGGGGGGGGGGGGATTGTTCCATCCAATAAAGATGGTGTTTGTGGCATGGGAGAATGATTCAGCACAGGGATTTTGGCGACTGCCCCTTCAGCTAGCTCTCTTCACAAAGCCACAAACACAAAACTCAGACTTTCCTCCCATGACTCTAATTTGATTTACCCTCTTTCCACAAGAGCCCAGGGTGAGTGACTGTGAATGAAATTTTGAGCATTGGCACTTTCTGAGGATACCTCCATTTCTGGTGTACTTCCCTTTCTCCTTGGCAGACAGAAACCCTGCTGCTTTTCATAGTTAGATGTTCTGTGGGTGCCTTTTCCCAGCTCTGTTACTTTGGACTGGTGAGCCCAGCTTGGGGTTTAGACCTCATGCTTTTCAGGGGAACCCCCCACAGCTGAGGTATCTATCCCTCTGGAATCTCAGCCACTGCCCATAGGGGCAGGGCCAGTCCTTCTTGTTTCTCTGTTCTTCCTACCAGTCTTGATGTGCTGTCTTGTATAAATCCTAGGTTAGAAGACTTCTCTTCAGCTAGTCTTCAGTTGGTTAACAGGATGATTGTTCTACAATTTAGTTGTAATTTCACTTTGATCCTGGGAGGAGATGAGTGTAACTTTCACCTACTTAGCTGCTGTCTTGGATCTGTATTTCATTTTTAATACCACTATTACTTACTGGTAGATTTATACACTTATTGAGCCCTGAAAGATTGTGGAATCACGCTCACTTTCCATGCTATATTGGTTTTGCAGCAGTAGGATATCATTAAAAGGAATAAAGTACAATCCTGTGTTGAAAATGAATTAACTCATGTGAATGGTTCCTGTCACGACTGATAAATATTAAATACCACATATTTGAAAATTTAAAATACCCTACAATGCCCATATGTGTTTGTTTTAGTAGCTACGGTTATTTATTTCGGTGTACACTTGGGCATTTTGGCTTTTTAACCAATGACTGGCAAAGGGTTGCCTCTCAGGTGAGGTAACTTTGTAGTGCCAAGCCTATTCTGACTCCCAGAGTTTTCCAAGGAGTTTAATTAGACTCAAGTTATTTATTGTCATAATTGGCTAGAGAACACACTTTTCATTGTCTGCAGTTTTTTCTTTGTTTTCTTTTCTTGCTTCACTGCCAGTATTTTATGATGGGATCTTCTGAATAAATTACTCATTCTGAGAGTTTCAGTGTCTGTTTTGGAGAGTAGAAACAGATATTTGTAATGGTTTATTATGTATGCTCCTTAGAATTGTTTTAATTATTCTTTTTGTATATACAGTATGTTATAGATAATTCAGCATTATTTTTCCTAAATCTTTTGAGATTGTGACATATTATACGTACATAAGAGTGTATAAACTATAAAAGTGCAGGTTAAATAATATTTATATTGTGAATCTCAGTGTTATCAGTACTAATGTCAAGGGAAAGAATATTGCCATGACTTCAGAAGTTCTCTTACTCTATTTCCTTTGTGCCCCTCCCCTATTACTACTGCTTCCATTTTCCATAGACATAAGTACTACTTTGATTTTGTGATAATTATTTTCTTGATTTTCTTTATAGTTTTACGGTTAGCAAATCTTCTTTAAACAAAGCAGTTTAGTTTACGTGCTTTCCTTCTGAGGATAATTAACTGTGTGTACTCTTGTGCATAATTAACTGTGGCTACTCTGTTGTCTTGCTTTTTCTGCTCATTGTTTGAATTTCATTTATATTGCCTGTGCCATAGTTTATTTTAATTGATATAAAGAGGACAATTTTTTTCTTTTAGTGGGCTTTCCTGTGCATTGTAGAATATTAGCATCTTTAGCCTCTATCCATTATATATCAGTAGCACAGTCTTCTCTCTCCTCCCACATTCCCCTCCCTGGTTGTACAGCCAAAAATGTCTACAGACATTGCTAAATGTCACTTGAGGGTGCAAAATTGCTATAAGTTAAGAACTGTTGTTTTCATCATATAAATATAAAAGTGTATTTAAACTTCCTACTCTTGAAGGAAATTGGGTTGTTTCCAGCTTTTGAATAATACAAACAATGTTACTATAAACTGTCTTTTGTGCATCTTAATTTGGTGTCCATGTGCTCAAGATGCTCTAGTTTGTGGAGTGAAATTGCTAGGTTATCAGAGAGGTAACTTTTCTAAATAATACCAGACTGTTTTCTGAAGTGGCTGTAGTAACTTTTTATCCTCCAGTCAATGTCACATGTGGTGTTTTGGCCTTTTTAGTTTTACCTTGGGTAGGTTTGCAAGAATCACATGAACGTTTTAATTTTATTTCCTCTGAGATTTAATACTATTTAATTGAGATTAAATACAATTTCACTGAGATAGTTACTGTTGAGATTAAATACTATGTCACATATCATTTGGATTTTCTCTATTGAGATGTCAGTTGTTTCCTTTATTAATTTGCAGGGTTTGTTTTTAAAGTGTTAATATTGCCTTTGTTGGTTATATATATTGCAAATATCTTCTCCCATCTTGCAACTTAATTATTATTATTATTATTTACATTATATTGTGTTTTAGTAAATTATTTCTGGAGGGCAGTGATTTTTGTCATTTTACTCTCTACTGTATTCCAGCACCTATAAATATTTGTTTAATGAATGAATGAACATAAATTCTTAATTTAGGATTCTTAATTTTTTCATTTTTTAATTGGCTTTTTATGTCATAAGATTTTTTTTTTACCGTGGTTTATGAAGATACTCTGCTTTCTAATAAAAGTTTTTTAGTTAATATGCAGTTCAGTTATGTACAGTTCAGCTATTCACATTTAGGTCTTTTTACTTCATCTGGAATTCAGTATTTTTAAAATGAAATGTCCTTCAGTTCTTTACTGTTGTACAATGACACCAGTGCCATATATTGATAATCTATGGGAGAGAATGTTTCTGGGTTCTGTTTTCTGGTATTTGGTTTGTTAGTTTAAAGAATTTATTGAGTAGAAATTTCTTGGCCTTTTGTATTTTCATGTATATTTTAGAATTAGTTTGTCAAATTCTATCATAAAATTGGAGTTTTGAATAAAATTATATTGAATGTATATGTCAAACTTCTCAGCCTCGACACTTGATATTTTGGGTTGGATAATTCTTTACAAGGGTGCTGCTTTCATTGTAGTCTATTTAACAGCATTCATACTTTTACCCACTAAAGGCCAGTAGCACCATACCCCAACCTTTGTTTTTCATAACTGGGTGCAGCAAAGATTGAGAAATACTGGTATTTATCAGTGGGGCGTGAATTTACATCTTTACAATGTTGAGTCTTCCAATTCATGATCAGTATATATATTTATTTATTTAGGTCTTTATTTTTTATTTCAATATTTGAGAAAATATTTTGTATGTGAGTGAAAACGTCTTCTGTGTGTGTTAGTAAAATTTTTGTTTCTGGACTTGAAGCATTTAGAAAATTCATTATAAGCAGCATCTTTTTTTTATTTTTATCTTTTTAGACTTTATTCTTTAGAGTAGTTTTAGCTTTGTAAAAAACTACGCTGATGCTCTGGCTGGTGTGGCTTAGTGGATTGAGTGCTGGCCTGAGAATCAAAGAATCGCCAGTTCAATTCCCAGTCTGGGGCACATGCCTGGGTTGCAGGCCAGGTCCCCAAGTAGGGGGGCACTTGAGAGGCAACCGTACACTGATGTTTCTCTCCTCCTCTTTCTCCCTCCCTTCCCCTCACTAAAAATAAATAAATAAAATCTTTTAAAAAATTATTAAAAAATTTAAACCAAAATTATGGAGTTCCCGGATATCCTCTTCTCTCATAGTGTCCTGTATTATTAACATCCTTATTTAGTGTGGTGTTTGTTACAATTGATATATTATTATTAACTAACCTTCATAGTTTACATGGTGGTTCACTTTTTGTGAAAAATTTTGTGGGTTTTGACAAATGCGTAATGTATGCATCCACCTTTATACAATAGTATCAAACATCATAATTTTATTGCTCTAAAAATCCCCCCCTGTGCTCCTCCTCTTCACTTGTCTTCCTCATCCCTTAACTCTCTACCTCTCAACTCTGGCCACTACAGATTTTTAAATCTAATATGGATTCATGAAATGGATTTCATGGGATCATGATGTGTTATATTTTTTAAAGTATTGCTAGGTTTGGTTTGCTAATATCTTGTTTAGGTTTTGGGGGGAAGGGGGGTTTGCATTGGTATTCATCAGTGAGATTGGCCTGCAGTTTGCCCTTTTAATTCTTTTCATTTCAGGTTTTATTATCAAAGCTTTGCTTACCTTATAAAATGAATTGTGGAGAATATCCTCTTTTTCAAGTTTCTGGAAAGAGTATATGAGATTGGAATTACTTGTTTCTAGAACATTTGGTAGAATTTCATACTGGAATTACGTGGGCCTGACATTTTTTTGTTGGGAGATTTTTAACTACTGCTTCAGTTATTTAACTTATTTAGCACTATTTGGGTGTTTTATTATTTTTACAAGCTATATTTTTCTAGGAAATTTTCCATTTCATCTAAATTTTCAGATTTATTTAATAAAGTTACATGTAATATTCTTACATTTTTAATGTGTGTGACTCCATGTGGTTTTCCCTTTCATTAGTTTAATTCCAAATGTTTTTAATTGTTTTATTTTTTTTGACTCGTGAATTTCTTAAAAGCATATTTCTTAATTACCAAACATGAAATTTTTTGATTAATTTTTGTTATTGATTTATTCTTAGCTAAATTGAGTTTAAGGCCAGAGAAAATCATCTGTATGGTTTTAATCTTTTAAGTTGTATGGTCAGTTTTTGTAAATGTTTCATGTGTTCTTTTTTATTTTTATTTTTTATTGTATTTTTTTTCCATTACCATTTATCCCGCTTATCTCACCCTCCCTCTCATGTGTTCTTGAAATCTATTTTATTATGTATTTTCTAGGTACAGATGTGTCATTAGGTTAAAGTTCAAATATTTTATATTATTCTCATTTATTATTTGCTTTTCTAACAATTACTGACAGAGGTGTATTAAATTCTCACATCATGATTATAGATTTATATATTTCTTCTTGTTTTCTCCTTGAAGGCCTTCCCTTCCCTTACCATCCTGTTAACTTCTCTCCACCCCCTACCCCCTGCTATGTATTAGGTGTATGCAAATATTCAAATATTTCTTATAACTCAAATATTTTATACCTAATTAATGTTCCTCTTTAACTGTGGCTGTGCTTTTTTCTAAAAGTCTCTTTATTTGAATATCAATAACATACCATCTTTCATGATTTTCTGTCTTCACCTTTTCTATTTTTTTCTTTCATTGTTTCTGTAACTTTACCTCTTAGATGCCTTGTATAAACAACATATGTATGGATTGTATATTTTTTATTCAATCTGGAAACTTTTTTGTTTTACTGTATCACTTAATTTTTTATGTTTAATAGAGTCACTGGATATTGGTTTTATATTGAACCAATGCTTCTTTGTCCTGTACTTTGTATTTTCTTTATTTTTCTCTTTTTTCTTACCTATAGATTCTTCGAATCCAAAAAGATATCCTTTTTTTCCTCTCTATTTCTTTGGATTTTTATACTCTTTACATTCATTTAATGGTTACCCTAGATATTATAAAAGTCATCCTTAGCATATCAAAATCTATAGGTATTGGAATACCACCTTTGCCCTTTTCCCAAACAGGATCTAGAACACTATAATTTCACTGTCTTCTTTTCTTGTGTTGTAATTTAAATCCATTTAATTTTCCTGTAGCCCATTATTATTACTATCTTTTAAAATGCAATGATTTAAAAAAATATATTTATTTATTTTTTTTTAGAGAGAGGGGAAGGGAGAGAGAAAAAGAGGGAGAAACATCAATGTGCAGTTGCCTCTCACGTGCCCCTCACTGGGGACCTAGTCTGCAGCCCAAGCATGTACCTTGACTGGGAATTGAACCAGTGACCTTTGGTTCACAGGCCGGTGCTCGATCCACTGAGCCACACCAGGCAGGACTAAAATGCAATTATTTTTTACTTAGCTTTACACATAGGAATGCCACTTTGTTTTTTTATTGTTTTCTTTAAGTCATATATATCTGGGATCACTTCTGCCTGAGGTACAGCATTACAAAATTTGAGTTCTTTAGGAAATTTTATAGACGCTGTTGGACTTTGTCTGAAAATGTATTTAACTTGGTCTTTATTTCTTAAAATATATTTGATGGATATATAATTTAATATTGGCAGGTTGGTTTCTCAGCACACTGAAGACATTTCACTGTATTCTGGCTTGTAATTGTTGAAAACTTGGGATAATAATTCTTTTTTATTTTAATACTTGCTTTTCCCAAAGTTTAAGGTTTTTCTCATTGTTTCTTGTGTTAGTTTGACTGCATTATATTGTAGGTATAAAACATTTTTTTGACTTGGTGTCTTTCATCAGTTGTATCTTTAAATATTACATTTACTTCTCTTCTTCCCTAGTAACTTAGTTTTGCATGCTGTCCTCTGTGTGCCTTGCTATATTTTTGAGTTTCTGTGCTGCCTTATAATATTTCCCTATCTTCTAGTTCATTTATTCTTTTTTTTGTCTGTGCCAGTCTGTTGTAATTACCATTGTTCATTTCTAGAAATTATAGTTACTTGGTTCTGAATTGTACCTTGTGAATATTCAGTTTTGTGCTTTCCTTTTAACATGTTAGTTTTATTTCTTTAACAATCTTTCTCTGATAAGTCTTTATAATTTTATTGCCTTTTTTTGCTTGTTCTTTTGTATATTGCCTATTTAGTGTGTTTAGTTACTTTTTTATTCTCAGTTCCATATTTTCTCTCAGATTTACTTGAAGGCTAGAATAAAGGTACAGTTCTCTAGAGAGGATTTAGCGTTTGCTTGACAAGTGCCCAGTGACAGTACCAATCTAGGACCATTTGCAACTAAATACAGTTGGAAGTTTTCTCTATCAAATTATACAAATTTAAGATATTTGTGGGAGCACAGTTTTTAATTACTGCCTCTCAGGTACATGCATCTCCTACACAGGACCAAGAAAACCTCCATTATTTGTAGTCCTCAGATTAGGAGGTGTTAGATTTATTGCTGGTTTAACCTTCACCTAGAGATGAAATCTTTTGAGCCCCCACTTAATGAAAGAGTTGTTTCTCTTACACCCTGTACCTAGACTCTCAATTTAATCATTGCAGGCTCATCAAGCGTTATCAGAGAAAAAGTTATTTCAGTACTGCCTTGGTCATCCTGGCTTGGTTGGGTGGAGCATCATCCCATAACCGAATGGTTGTAGTTTCAATCCCCAGTCCGGGTGCCTACAATCCAGATGTGAACGGTCCCCATCTAGGTGTGTTCAGGAGGCAACCAATCAGTGCTTCTCTTGCATTGATGTTTTTCTCTCCTCTTTACCCCCTCCCTCTAAAAAAACCCAAAGCAATAAAAAAATGTCCTCGGGTGAGGTTAAAAAAAGTTTCAGTGCTCCTTCTGTATTTCAGGTTTCTGTTTTAATTAGTATCCTGGTAATTTCTTATTATTTCATAGGGTTTTGGCTGCTTTTCAAAATGTTTTTAAGCCCTGGCCAGCATGACTCAGTTGGTTGGAGCATCATCCCTTCCAGGGGTGTCCACTCTTTTGGCATCTCTGGGCCATACTGGAAGAAGAAGAGTTGTCTTCGCCCATGCATTAAATACACAAATACTAACAAACACACACACACAGAAAACCTCATTATGTTTTAAGTAAATTAACGATTTTGTCTTGGGCCGCGTGTGGCCCTCAGGCTGCGGGTTGGACACCCCTGTGATTCGCAGGTTACAATTCCCCGTCATGGCACATGCCTTGAGTTATGGGTTCTGTCCCAGACAGGGCACGTGGCAAGAGGCAACCAGTCGATATTTCTCTCCCACTCACCTAAAAAAAATCAATAAGCGTGTCCTCAGGTGCAGATATAATAAATATAATAATAAAAATATTTCAAATTTTATTTGATTTTCAGGAAGAATATTTATATAAATAATATTGTTTACCATATTACCTTAATTAGAACTTGTCTATATCAATTTAAAATGATTTCTCTCCTTGGATTGTGTGTGTGTGTGTAAATCTAACTCATAATTTTGAAAATTCCACATATTTGTGCATATTTGATATTGTTGTATGGCAATATCTGCCTGAAAGGACTGTGACTTCATTGGGAGTAATTAAAAATTTTAATCATCTTTTTAAGAAATAATGCTAGAGCAGTTGGAAGTCCATATAGGAAAAGCAAGTTAAACATAGGTCTCACTCTTTCACTGAAAAATTTACTTAAAATAGATAATGTAAAATGCAAAACTATAAACTTATAAAATGTAGGAGAAGGTCCCTATGATCTTGTGTTTAGTGATGGGATTTTTAGATACAACCAGTGAGAGCACAATCCATGAAAGAAAAAATTGACAAGTTGGACTTATTAAAATTAAGTTTTCTGTTTTGTAAACAACACTTAAGAAAATGAAAAGATAAGTCGCAGCTTGGGAGAAAATACTTGCAAAACACATATATGATAATGGACTTGTATTTGGAATACACTAAGAAATCTTAAAAACTCAAAAAATAAATAACCCAATGAATCTGAACACCTACCAAAGAAAAGATAGAGATGGCCAATAAGCCTATGAAAAGGTGCTCCACATTATTTATTAGGTCATTGCAAATTAAAACAACAGTAAGATTTCACTACACTGCTATCAGAATGACTGATATCCAAAACAGTGGCAATGCCAATTACTGGCAAGAATGTGAAGTCAGGAATTTCATTGTTGGTGGGAATGCAAAAATGGAATAGCTCCTTTGCAAGGTAGTCTGTTTCTAACAGAGCTAAGTGTAACTTTATTGTAAAATCCACCAATCACATGTTCTTAGGTGCTTACCCAATTGATATGAAACTTTATTTCCACACAGAAACCTACATGTAAATGTTTATTGTAATTATAATTGCCCCAAACTAGAAGCAACAAAGTTGTTCTTCAATAGATGAAATAGATAAACTGTGGTATATTGATACAGTGGAATACTATTTGGTGATAAGAAGGAATGCACTCTCCAACCACATGAAAGTATACATAAATCTTAAATGGGTGCTGCTGAATGAAAGGAAAGAAGCCATTCTGAAAAGGCTACTTACTATATGATTTCAGTTTATATGACATTCTGGAAAAGGCAGACCATAAAGGCAGCAAATATGTAAGTGTTTGCCAGGTTTTAGGGAGGAGGAAGGTTTGAATATGTGAATCATGAGGCATTAGGGTGGTGAGACTATTTTCTATGACACTGTAATGTTGCATACATTATTATGCATTTTTCAAAACCCATAGAACTTTACAGCACAAAGAATACATATTGATATATGCCAATTTTTATTTTAAAAATCACTTATGAGGTCATCTCAGGATGAATGCAGACTATTAGAAAAGAATCTAACTATACTAGTACATGAAATAACCTCACACTGAGGGATTTAGGGATAGGTACTTTTCTAAGTAACTGAAGAAATGAGTGGAGATTGAAAGGCTCCCCCCCCCCAAAAAAAAAACCCACAAAAAAACAGAAAACTATAAGCACTGTACTCTAGTTGGTAAAGTTGTTTCCCCCACCAATTCTGAAATCCCTATATGTGTATACTGGAGTTGAAAAATTAAGTAAGTGGTTGGTTTTTCAATGTTTATGAGCAGGAGATTATAGATAAGCAAGGGAAAATGCTAGAATCATTCATGTGTTAATGGAGTAGTTGGAGACATTTGTGTAACTTATATAGTTCAATATAGGTACATGGCTACATATAGATATATTTATAAGTAGTTTGTATACACACTAGTACACACAGACATATATTTTGTTCTAGTTCCTTCAGCTGAGGGGGCCTAAAAGAAATTACATTTCCCTAACAATGAGCCAGTAGCAAGAAGGACACCTAACACATACATTTTATTCTCACACAAAAGGAAACAGGGCACCATGAATAAATGTTAAATTATAGTCCTGGAACAGAGAATTTACAAGGTGAGCCTGGAGCATTTCATAGTGTCAGAAAGTAAACAAGTACTTACAGAAAACTAAACAACCTGAAGGTATGTCAAAAGGATATAGGAACCAACTGAAAGCACCTTCAGTGGCCAAAGCTAGAAAAATTTGAGCAACAAAACAAATATCAAAAAATTGAATTATAACCCAGACTGTAAAATATTCATTGGTTCATACTGGTATATAAATGGCTTATAAATGGTTTATAAACTGGTTTATAAATAAATGATTGAGTAATATATCAAATGGGTAAGGATAGATAAATCTTCATGTAGAATTCAAAATAATTTATATAAATACCTGCATCAACCTTAAGGAAATGGAGCATAACTTCCTAGCCCTTAAGTGTGGGCTCTACATAGTGACTGCTGACCAAAGAATACAGTATTGAAAAAGGGGAACGTGTCATTTTAACAGTGGAGAAACCTGGAAAATACTACCTCAGCTAGATGATCATGATTAACAGTTAGTAGTGTTTAGTTATATTGTTAGCATGTGATGAGAATGGCACTTTATTTCTTCATCTTCCTCTCAAAAACCCATAAACTGTATCTAACCACAAGAAAACGTCAGACAAACCCAAATTGAAAGACATTCTATAAAACACCTGACCACTGCTCAATAAAAGCATCATGGTCATCATAAAACATGAAGTCTGAAAAGTGTCACAGTGTAGAGGAGCCTAAAGACACAAGACACCTTAACCACCTTTTGTGGTATTCTGAGAGAGAGAAGGACATTAGGTCCAAGAAAATATGAATAAAGTATGATTTGTACGGTATTTAATAATGTTATTGGGGTGGAGGGAAGCGGAACTGGAGGAAGGTGGTCAAAAGGTACAAACTTCTAGCTGTAAGATAAATGAGTACTAGCGATGTAATGTAAAACATGACAACTATAGTTAAGACTGCTGTATGATATATAGTAGCAATTTTCACCTGGTGCGCTGCGGCACACTGGTGTGCTCCAAGAATTTTTCAAATATGAAATACATGACTTCTTTTTCCTTAGATTGTACAAAAAAAAAAAACAAGCCAATGCAACAATAGTCATTTGATGTTAATGAATAAAAATTATACCTGTTTTTTTTTTGTCAAATTGGCAAAAATATTTTTGGGTGTGCTGCAGAATTTTAGTAATTAGTTTATGTGTGCCATGAGATGAAAAAGGTTGAAAATCACTGATAGGAAAGTTATTAACATGGATTCTAAGATTTCTCATCGCAAGGAGAGAAATTCATTTCTTTTTATTGTGTCTATGAGATTGTGGACATTAACTATTAAACGTATTGTAATCATTTTATAATATATGTAAAAAACTGAACTATCATCTGTACACCTTAAACTTACACAGTGGTATATGTCAGTTATTTCTCAATAACAATTGGGGCAAATAATATCATTATCAGTATTTGATCACGAAATGTGACAATTGTACCATACTAATGTGAGATATTAATGATAAGAGAAACTAATTGTGATGTATATGGTGATCTCTGTACTGTGTAACTTTTCTGTCAGTCTCAAACTTCTTTTAGAAAGTATATTTTTAAAAATACTGTTGAAATCAGTTTAAGGAAAATTCTTTGAGATTCTTTCATTAAGCCCAGGTAGTTTGGTCTTTATTTTCTCCTTTTATTACCTACATAGAAATTTTGGGAGGATGGGAAAAGAGGTGTTCTAGACAATAGATGAGTTGAGAAAGTCTCAGTGGCACATTAAAAAATTATAAGAGGACTTCATGAACATATACTTGAGATTATTTTGTACCTCCAAGTGACTGATTCAAGAAACAGGACTTGGTCATTTGTATGTAGTTTAATAGGAAACTGTCAAATAACCCTAAATAATATTTAAGTCCTCAATTATATTACATATATGTGTAACTGGAGTCAAATATGTAGTGTTGGCCATAAATAATACTTTATAAATAAATATTTTTACTCTGTAATTTATGCATCCTTCTAACATTATGAGCAAGTTTCCTTGTGCTTTTTTCTTTGCCATTTCACTCATGGCTTGATTTATTAGAAAGGAAAAGAATTTAGCCTTTTCTGCACTCCATTTCCCAGTTCAGAGTCTTGGCTTTTCCATGCTATGAAGGGTAAGTCTTCTCTAGAACTATTTTTTAATGTTACCATTTTCTCTTCTTTCAGTTCCCTCAGTCCAAAAATCTTCAGCCTGTATTTTTCCTCTAATGTGTAACTTTAACCTTTTTCAGTTCTCAAATTTATTTAGTAATGTTCTGAAATATTTGTGCCTTTCTCCACAAAATTTTCAGACCAAAATTTTCATAGCTTCAAAAGGTTCATAGATACTTAGGAATCCATGTTCCACAGATTAAGAAACCCAGCCTGTTTTGAATCATATTAATATTAGTAGTAGAGCTCAAATAGATTTATTTTCCTCATGTTCTTTCCTCTGAGTCAAATCTTATGTGAACAGCATTAGCACTGATGATGTTATTTTAATAGTTGTTGAAGATTTGATAAAAATAATCTGAACGGTTATAGGTATAGGACTATACTTGCTTTTGGCCCTGGGCTATACTAGCATGGCTCAACTAACCACAAAATTTGAAATTCTGATATTTAGTAAATTTATCTCTTCTTAATATGGGTGATGTGTACCCTCTGCAGTCTTGAAAGACTAGTTAATTGGTGTTCACATATTATGTGTAAATATGTGATGTTTTTTGAGCATTTAGTTTGACATTTACTTGCCTTTTTGTATTTTCAGAGGCAAAAGTATACAGTAGTTTCCAGTTACCTGAGATTTTGCTTTCTACTGTTTTAGTTACATGGTCCAAAAATATTAAATGGAAAATTCCAGAAATAAACAATTGATAAGTTTTAAATTGGGCATTCTGATTAGCATGATGAAATCTCAGTGCTGTCCTATTCCATTCTCCCAGCGTGTGAATCATCTCTTTGCCCAGTATATTTATGCTGGGTGCCCTGTTGGTCACTTAGTAGCCTTCTGGGTTATCACATTGACTGTCTCTGTATCACATTCTTGTTTTCAAGTACCTTTTATTTTACTTGATAATGGCCCCCAAGCACAAGAGTAGTGATGCTGGCAATTTGAATACATCAAAGTGAAGCCATAAAGTGATTCCTTTAAGTGAAAAGGTGAGTATAATAAGATAGTTTGAGAGAGACCACATTTGCGTAACTTTGATTGTAGTGTATTTTTATAATTATTCTATTTTATTGTAAGTTATTGTTGTTAATCTTTTACTGTGCCTAATTTAAATGATAAATGATATACATGATAAATGATATAAATGATCATACCTATGATAAAGCTTAATTTATCATGGGTATGAATATATAGGAGAAAGCATAGTATACATAGGGTTTGGTACTGTCTGTAGTTTCAGGCATCCACTGGCGGGTCTTTGAACATATTCCCCATGGATAAGGGGTTTACTGTATCAGCTTTTTTATAAGGAATGTTACAAAGTGCAGGCTGCCATCTAGGGACAGACTTATCACTAAAGATGCAATCCCAGTAATTTCTATTTATAAGGGCATCTTTAAAGATCTACAAGTTTTCAAATGTATATATATATTTTTTACAATAGCCTGTGAGGTAATTTCTTCCATTTTTACATATACTATCTAGATAGACCACATAATATCCCAAGATATTTTTTATTATTAAGCTTTATTTTTAATTTTTTAAAATTTATTGATGTTAGAGAGAGGAAGGGGGGATAGAAACAGAGAGAGAAACATCAATTTGTTGTTCCATGTATTTATGCATTCATTGGTTGCTTTCTAGTGTGTGCCTGACTGGAGATTGAACCCATAACATTGGTGTATCAGGATGATGCTCTAATCAACTGAACTACCCAGCCAGGGCTTATTAAGCTTTAAATGCTCATCAGAAGTCAGCCAAAGTGTCTGTCTTTCTATGTTTCCCCCACGTCTTCTCCTCACATCTTGAGAAAGACTCATACGTAGTCACTGCAATCCTAGGTAACTGATAAGTCCTATGTTTCTGGTATGCAGATATTTCTTTAGTGAATCCTTCTCAGTTTTAGTAACCTCAGCATTTTCTCTCCTTTTCTAACTCAGATTTTCTCTACTAATTTATCCATATTTATTCTCAGAGTTTTTCCATTTTATTTTGGTTTACAACCTGCTATTACATAAAGTAAAGAAACTAAAATGAGACTACCCAAAACTTGTCCTGTCACAAACTTGGGTTATCTCTGGTCCATCACCAGATTAGACTCTATAATGCACTCTTTAAAAGAAAATCTATTTAAATGAAAAGCTGTTTCACCCATGGAACAGTTTTTAGAAATCATCTACTATTTAGAAGAATCTCTGCTAAGTGCTTTTAGGCAGTGTACTTGAGCCACACCTGGGTTCAGTAATTTTGAGTGAGCCAGAATGTTATAATGTATCACAAAAAGCTATAATTTTAAGTAAAACTATGTCTGACCTCTGCCTTCTCTTCCCTGCTGCCTGTTTCTTACCTGGTTGGAAGGATACAAAGAAGGCTAGAGTTCCTGCTGTAGCTGTGGCATAGACTAGAGGAGGGGTAGAATTGAAAATATTGAGGAGGATAAAATGAGACAATTCTCTAAGCCTGGATGGGTTCATACATATGGGGTAAGACAGTTTTCTGCATCCCACTTGACTTCTGAAACGTACTTCTTTATTCTCTTAATTCATCCTTGGTGGGAGGCGGGAGTTTTAGGCATTTTGGACAGGGATGCTTAGTGTTATTTTATCTCATCATCTCTACTCTGGAGGTGGAGGGTATAGGATTGGATGATGGGAAAACCTCTGGGATGACTTACTCTGGTTCTGGAATATTAACAGGTGACTGGTCTTATTCCTCAGACAGCATTAACATTGCAACATGCACAGTTAGGAATCTGGCTTCCAGTAAAACTCAACTAAGGAACTAGAGCTTTTAGCTTGTCGGCAAAATGGGTGGGATAATTATCAAAAAATAAATACTCAAATGAGGAGAACCTTATACTAATGGATCATCTCATCTGCTACAGGTACAGTGCTAACTACTTTACATTTGTGATCTCATTTATTTGTCATATCATCCTTAGTCATTTTTTCAACATTTTTTGAATGCCTCCTAGTTAAAACGGTATTATCTCCTTTTTCAAGATTAGAAATTGGAATTTCATATAGAACAATTGACTTGTCTAGTACCCCATTGCTTAGTAGCTGGTGTAGTTTAAATGTAAACTCTACTGTGTCTTATTCCAAAGATATTAAACCACTATAGGATGACATCTTTAGGGTTCTGCTGTTGTATGTTGTGATTGCTGTGTCTATATTGCTAATTATGTAAGTATGTATTCTGCAGCCCTATTTTCATATTGCTTTTCAGTTTCATCTTTTAGGTTTTATAGTACCTATTAAGAGAAACATCGAATTTTATATTTCTGGCAAAGTTATGTTGAGCATTCTTATGCCTGCCCTCTAATGAGTGTATATTGATAGTGACTATACAAATGGTCTGTAGGCAGGGTTTCAGAGCAATCTATCTTTCAGTTTAGTCTTTAACATTTTATTTTTTATTTGAAATGTATTCATTCATTATTTTGTTTGAAAAGTATATTCATGTTGTAGTTCAGGTTTCAGGAAATGGCAAAGGGTATGCAATATAATGTCTCCATATATCCCTGACCCCAAACTACATTATTTCTCTTTCCCAGAGCCAACCTTTTTGCCAGATATTTGTATATCTTTCCGAAAATATTTTAATGCATCCACAATCAAATACACATGTAATCCTTTTTTTAAATGTATGAATATAGCCTATAGATCTTTACATATCAGTCATGGACAGCTGTTTATTTTGATAGCTCCATGGATTCCACTGACTTTAAGAGTCAGTGAAGATAGTGGTTAGTTGTGGACCCTATTCCCAGACTGCCTGCATGTAGAGTGAATCTACTGCTGAGAAACCCTTTTTTCAAGTTGATAAATCTCTAGGTGCCTCAAATTTTCTCATCTGTAAATGGGATAAAAATGATGCATTCTTCTTAGGATTGTTGTGAGATTCAATGCTTTAACTCCAAGGGCTTATTCAGCACAATGTTTGACAGATAGTGAACACCTAAAATTAGCTGCCTCACCGTCGTCATTATCATCGCCACTTGTACTTATATAATCAGATTTTTATTTAGGGATATATGGGCTTTCTTTTTTACAGACAGTGCTTCAGGAAATAATCATGTACATATATTATTTTACACATGTGTAAATTTAGGGATGCTTTACAACAAGTACAATATCAAGGCCAAAGAGCATGTTGTAAATTTTTTATTTAGACATTTTTTGAATTGAATGCCACAGGGATTATATCAAGTTACCCTCTCACCAGCAGTTTGACATTATTTAAATAATCAACAACTTGATGGTAGCTTTGTGATTTTACTTATATTTCTGGAATTATTCATAGGTAAAAATGACAATTTTGAAATTTTTCCTTTTACCTTCACTAGAAGTATAAACCTCTCAGGAAGGCCTGTTCAAACAACCTTTAATTTTTTAGTATAAAATATGTGTGTTGGTTATTTATACTTGCAGAATTCTCACAGATAACTTGTTAGTTTAGAGAGAGGAAGACAGTCTTTTTTCCCTCCATTCTTTATTTTCATATATTTATATTTCTGTGAATATGAATTATTTCAGATTTTTGATGTATCTTTATTAATTTATAACATTGGGATAATGTTCTATTAGAAATATGCATCTTTTAGAACCAAGACTGTGTTAATGAACTGAGATTAGCTTTTCAATTTATGTTGAGTACTAGCCTTGAGTTACAGCAAGATTTTTTCTTTGTCAAGGAAAGCTTAAGAGAAGGAGAGAAAAACTTAAGCATTTTTCAAGGACTTGGAAAGAATATAAAGACAAGTAAGCACTGATATCTGCCATACTTAGCTCTAGTGGGTGAGCTAAATGGGAGCCATTTCCAGGTTAGAAAAAGGGACAAAGAAGAATGTGTTAGGCAGAACTTTGTACATTACCTGAACTGTATTCAGGTAAATGACTTAAGTGAAAGAAATCATGTTAAGTCATCATAGAATACAGTACAGGGACATAGTGCTATAGAAACCAATATAATGAGCAAATGCTTTAAATATAATAGATAGGTATTACTAAGGAAATGCTGTCTAGTCTGTTGTAGCAATTGGGAGATAATTAGTGTGAGGAAGCAGTTTCAGTAGAGTTGTGGAACACAATTGGAGAAGAATGAACAGTTGGAAAGTAAATAGGCTAATTTTTGGAATAGTCATTAAGGCAAAAGAAAGATTTTCCTCTTAAAAAATATCTCAGTAACAACCTTTTGTTCATTTCAAAATCATGGCTTTAAATATCTGATTTTATTTTATTAGTAATTTTTACTTGTATATGGTACTCACATTTAAAGATGTTAAGTATGTGGTTTTTCCTAAATATTTCTTTTAATTCTAGTTACTGTTTTGTTGTTTTTCATTTTGTAACATTAAATTAATGCAGCAAAAGAGTCCTCCTTTTATGAGCTAACATAGCTAATCCATGAAATTATTAAGACTCCACTGTATATGGAAACTAACACATCAATCATGGAAGTAGAGTGGAGCATTATTTGCACTGTAAATATTTTAATAATGATATACCATATTTTGTCATGTATAATATGTTCCCATATATAATGCACACCCACATTTTTGGCCCAAACTTTCAGGGAGAAAACTCTTCGTTTAATTTTTTAATTCAATTGTTTATTTTTTTATATTTAGATACTTGTTTTTTGTATTATAAAAGAATTTTAGTATTTATTTTTTAACATATGGTACAGGAAATTTATGTAACCAATGATTACAAAACATAAGAACAGATACAAGGTATTTCTGGTACTATCCCTGTGTAATGTGCCCCCTTATTTTTCCTTCAAAACTTTGGACAAAAAAGTGTGCATTATATATGGCAAAATATGGTATAATACTTATTACTAAAGTAGTAATTAGCACTGTCCTTTTTCTCATTTTGTTTATTTTTATAAGCTGGATGACTTAAATCACTTATTTAAAACAATTCTATTTAAGATTTCAGCTTGGTATATTCCTCCCCATCAAACATACCACTTACTGAAATATGTAGAAACTGAACTGATCCTTATTCATTGTCATTGAAACAATAAAATATAATTAAATCAATTCAAGGGAGTCTTCCACATGTATATTGTACATGCAGCATTCTCTGTCATCATCTGGCAGTTATCCTTTGCCCACAATTCTCTTCTGCCTCAGAGGAGATCTCATTCTTCCTTCAGAATTTGGGGTCCCAAGATTTCTCTTTTTTTGTTGTTGTTGTTTTGTTTTTTGTTTTTGTTTTTTATTGAATTCGTTGGAAGTGATATTGGTTAAAAACTTTCTTGTTTTTGTTTTAATCAACTTTACCAAGATATAATTTCCATACATTAAAATTTACATATTTTAAGTATACAGATTGACTTAGACAAATGTATACAACCAGGTCAAAATACATTTCCTTTTCCTCTCTGACCAGCATAGCTGAATTGGTAAAGTGTCATCCCATAAAGCGAAAGGTCGCTGGTTCGATTCCTGGTTGGGTTAGTGCCTGGGTTGTAGGACCAGTCCCCAGTTGGGGAGCATGCAAGAAGCAACTGATGAATGTTTCTATCTCACATTGAGGTTTGTCTCCCTCTCCACTTTGTAAATATAAATAAATAAAATCTTTAAAGATATAGATATATATTTCCATTTCCTAAAGAACATCTGCTTCTTTCTATGTTTAATAACTTAAAATATCTGATTGTACTTCTGCTTGTTTAGTAGTACTCATGAATATAATTTTACTTATTGAGATTACCTTGAAACAACCCTAAAATTGCAGGGTTTTTTTTATCTATGGGAGTCCATTTCAGATTGACAAAATAGTTCATGATCCAGAGAAGGTTAAATACAGTTGACCTTCAGACGACACAGGTTTGAAATGCACAGGTCTATTTATATATGGATGTTTTTCTCCAATAAACACATGGTCAGCTCTCTATCGCAGGGGTTTATATCTCCAAATTCAACCCACTGAAAATTGAAAACAGTATGTTTGATCCGCTGTTGGGAATTGGAGGATGGCCCTAGAACCAATACTGCATGAATACCAAGGGATGCCTGCATGTAAGGTTTCTGAGGAGTCAAAAGTTACATGTGGACTTTTCACAGCATGGGCGGCTGATCCCCCAAGCCCACACATTGTTCAAGGGTTTTGTTTGAGTGGTTTTAAGAATGTCTGACACAAAGTAACTTTTACTTGAGTTAATTTACAATTAGCAATTTAATGTGTTTTCTATTTATCTGATTTTTAAGAATTGTCTGAAAATAAAGGCTGTATTACAGAGCATAAACAAACTGTCTTCAGTACTGTTGAATACTGTCTGTAATACTGTTGTTAGCTTAAAATAAAATCACAATATAAAAGTTTCTCATTTTGTTTAGGAAAATTGCATGTTGTGGGGGAACACTCTAAAAATTTTTTTTATTCACCCAAAACTCCCAGTCTAGACTCTCTCAGCCCTACAGCTGGATATAGGAAATACTTGTTGGTGGTACTTAATTCAGCATCCTGAAAATGAATGAGAAAGCTATACAGGGTTGGGCAAAAGTAGGTTTACAGTTGTGAGTACTCGGAACACAGCTCATTTTTGTGTAATTATTTATTATTATTTTTCATATGAACAACTGTAAACCTTTTGCCCAACCCTATATATCCAGTATTAAAACATGTTTAAAAATGTTTTCGATTAAAAGAGGGTAGATAGCATTTTTCTCATTTTACAGATTAGTAAAAATTATGTCAAATTAAGTTTAATGTGCCATTGTAGTTCTTGTTATGCCTCTGAATTAAGACCATATTTTGATGACTTTTAGTGACTATTTAGCTCCATGTCTTTGCTATAAGGCAACATGTGCATTTCATGAATTACAACTGGTAAACACTGACAAAGAGCCTGACAGAAGTTATAAAGTAATTATTTTCTTACTGATTGAGTTTTTAGCTTGAGTGTTTTACATTTATACAGTTGAAATTGAACCTCGTGTAATTATTAGGCCAGGGTTCTCTGTCCTCAAGGTTGATTTAAATTATGCTAATTTTTAACCTAGTCTTTAGTATATGCCACTCATTATTATTATAAGAGTGATAATATTTTCATAAATGTAAAGTAGTTAAAAGTAGCATGAAATAATGAGGTGAAAAGGGTGTTAACTTTTTTTTGATTGTTTGATATTCTATAGAAGTTACGGAGCAACTTTTCAAGTTTAGAGAAAACAGTTTATCTGAAGTATTCTACTGGATTAAGGGACATTTCATTTTAATTTATAGAAGAGTATTCTGACAATACAGAATATCAGAAAGAGCCATGAAGGGAGATTACACTCTATATTTGGATGTTTTACAGACTAAGGCAGTCAGCTATATGTCTGGATAGCAACAGTATATATCTAAGTCAATTTTTAGGGTCCTCTCTTCAATATGAATATATTTTTTTATGTCTCTGTCTTTTCCTTTCCCAATACTCCTATCAGCATTTTTCCTTATTCTTATGTAATTTACAAAATACTCAGTTTTTTAAAAGAATCTCTAAGAACTTGAAGGTTCTTAGAGATTTTTTTTTTAATAGATGAGAGTTTAGTGAAGAGAAAGAAGTTAAACCCAAGCATATAAAACTTTCCAGACAAATGTCAGATAAAATTTAATGTTTAGCATGGAACAGAAAAAGATTAACTGTAAAATATGTTGTTCCACAGGTACTGTGAGAATAGAGATGTTTCGAAATATGCAGAATGCAGAAATCATCAGAAAAATGACTGAAGAATTTGATGAGGTATAGCATTTCAATATTTATGCAAATGGCTACTTTTACTTTTAAGTGGTGAATATGTTGATTATTTTAACTTTTGTTTTGATTTAGTGTTTAGTGTAAGTAAAGATATACTATATTCTTATGTATATGATAATCCATGGTACTAATTCCAAAATTAATGATGCCTGGGGATTTGATTACATTCCATGAAGGTAACATTAAATTGATGATAGATAAGGATACGAAAATTAGTGGTATGAAATAGAAGTTGATTCTTGACATTCATTTTTGAAGACGACCTAAAATTTCCTTATATTTCCTAATAAGAAAGTAAAGGTTGGACATTTATAAAAGCATATCCAACAGTTTCATATTCTGTGCAATGCTAGTCCTGTTAAATGTTTTAAAGAAAACAGGATTTGTAGGTCACAGAAGTGGGAAAAGATTTCATGTTATATCTGATACATTGTCACAGAACAAGATCTTTTTTAAGTTTCTCAAAAATTCTACTGGAGAAAAGCTATCTTAACTTTAATCCATAATTCTCAAAATTATTTTATGTGGTCTTTAACCACCACCGCCCCTTGTGTGTGTAAAACATAAACATGTATTAGGAACACTCCAAGAATATTGTGTTTTCTTTGCTAGTCTTCACAAATGAAACATGCAGAACTCCTTTTTCTGCAGTTTTTTATTTTCATTGAAATATTTTTTTTCAAGAACTTTTACACAGATTATTGAAACACAGTTTTCTTCCTGTCTTGTATTTATAGTGAACTCAGTTCATGCTTTAAGCCACCATTAATTTCAATTCTGTTTTCTGGTAGATTTTTTTTTTTCTTGATTTTCAACATGAACAGCAAAGATTGGTTTTATTCTAGGTCCACTGTTTCAGTGGAGTGGGCTGAGGCTGTTTTTTTTATTAGTAGTACATATTTTTAATATAAAAATGTACTCCTAACATATTCAAATACGCATTGCACAATATATGTCTTTCTCATCAGGTGTTTACTTTTACTCTAGTAGCACATGCCAAACATTTTCATGTGCATATTTACAGAAACATTGTCAGTGTCTTTCAGACTATCTAGTCACATTCCATGGTAGGAGAAACCTTACACTGTGATCCATGCATATATATATATATATATATATATATATATATATATATATATATATATATATATATCCATAATTGCTTGTCCTTGTTTCTGTAATCCAATAAAGCTCTGAATTTCAAAAGGACTTTTTTGCAATTTAATTAGTGGCAAAACCTGGCTTCAGCTAACATGAGGCCATTTTTAATTTTTATTCATTCCAGTCTGTAAGTGTCTGTATATATTTCTGGTGAAATATTAACATTCTTGATTTTAGGGGGCTGGTCTAGATTATTTTTGGGTATATGCACTGTATTAACTTTTATAATTAAAAAACTAGGTTCTGGCCCTGGATGGTGTGGCTCAGTGGATTAAGTGTCAGCTTGTGAACCAAAGCATCACTGGTTCGATCCCCATTCGGGGCGTATGCCTGGGTTGTGAGCCAGGTCCCTAGTAGGGAACATGCGAGAGACAACCACACATTGATGCTTCTCTTGCTCTCTCTCCCTTTCTTCCCCTCTGCCTAAAAAATAAATAAATAAATCTTAAACAAACAAACTAGGCTCTGAAATATTTCTGTGGGATAACTTTTCCTAAAAAAAATTATTTTTGTTGTTACTTCATGAGTTTATATGTGGCAAATACAAGAAAGCCAGATTAAGATTCAAGTGGCAGGTTTACTGACCAGCTACTGAACTAATTACCATGCCAAGCTTTAATTATAGGTGATTTAGGTAACTGATTTAAAAGTAGTATGCATCTTGGACCTTGAGGGCGCTGACACATGATGGAATGATTATTAAGAGTTTAAGACTTTAGTTCCCAAACTTTCTTGCACATCAACATCACCTAGGGATATTTTATTTAATTTTTAAATTTTTTAAAATTATAATTTACATTCCATATTATTTTGTGTAGTTTCAAGTGTATAAAGTAGTGGTTAGACAGTCATATACTTTATAAAGTGTTCCCCTTGATATTTCTAGTACCCAGCTGGCACCATACATACTTACTACAATATTATTGATTATATGTCCTATGCTGTACTTTACTTCCTCAACACTATTTTGAAAGTACAAATCTGTACTTCTCAATTCCTTCACTTTTCTCACCCAGTTCCCCAAACCCTCTCCCCTCTATCAACCATCAGTCTGTTCTCTTTATGAGTCTGTTTCTGTTTTGTTTTTTGTTTATTCATATTGTTCTTTAGATTTCACACAGCATTAAACCTTCTAGGTTCATTCATGCTGTTGCAGCTGGGAAGATTTCGTTCTTTTTTATTGCTAAGAAATGCTCCATTGTATATATGTATCAAGGCTTTTTTACTCACTCCTCCATTGATGGACACTTGGTTGTTTCCATAGCTTGGCTATTCTAAATAACACTGCAATGAATATAAGGGTGCGTATATTCTTTCAAGTTAGCATTTTTGGCTTTTTGGGATATATACCTGGAGATGGAATTGCTAGATCATAAGGCAGCTCTATTTTTAATTTTTTTTTGGAACCTCAATACTGTTTTCCACAGTGGCTGTACCAATCTGCATTCCTACCAACAGTGCATAAGGGTTCCCTTTATCCACATCCTCTTCAACACCTGATGTTTGTTGATTTATTAATGATAACCATTTTGACAAGTGTGAGGTGATATCTCATTGTGGTTTTGATATCCTTTTCTCTGAATTAGTGATGTTGAACCTCTTTTCATATGTCTATTGGCCATCTGTATGTCCTCTTTGGAAAAGTGTCTATTTAGATCCTTTGCTCAATTTTTAATTGGATTGTTTGGTTTTTTTTGGTGTTGAGATTTACATCAGTTTCATTTCTTTGTAAATTTTGGATGTTAACTTTTTATCAGATGTATAATTGATGAACATGTTCTACCATTCAGTGGGTTGTCTTCATTTTGTTGATAGTTTCCTTTGCTGTGCAAAAACTTTTAGGTTGATGTAGTCCCATTTGTTTATTTTATTTTTTCCTTTTGTTTCCCTTGAGGAGATACAGCACAAAAAAATATTACAAAGAGAAATATCTGAGATTTTACTGCCTATGTTTTCTTCTAGGATTTTCATGGTGTCGAGTCTTACATTTAAGTTTTTAATCCATTTTGAGTTTATTATTGTGTATGGTATAATAAGATGGTATAGTTTTTTTCTTTTCATTTCTTTTTTTTGTTTGTACATATCTGTCCCAATTTCCCCCAAACCATTTATTGAACAGACTGTCTTTACCCTATTGTTCATTCTTGCCTCCTCTGTCAAATATTAATTGAACATATAGGTGTGGATTTATTTCTGGGCCCTTTATTTGGTTCATTTGCTCTGTATGTCTGTTTTTGTGCCTGTACCATGCCGTCTTGATTACTCTGGCCTTGATATCAGGTAGCAAAATTCCTCTGTTTTTTCTTAAGATTACTGTGGCTATTTAGGGATCTTTTGTAGTCCCATGTAAATTTTTGGATTATTTGTGCTAGTTCTATGAAATATGCCATTGATATTTTGATAGCAGTTGCACTGAATGTATAGATTGCTTTGGGTAGTATGGACATTTTTTAAATGTTAATTTTTGCTATCCATGAGCACTGTATATGCTTTTATTTGTGTCTTTAATTTTTTTTTTAGTGTCTTACAATTTTTCGAGTATAGGTCTTTTATCACCTTAATTTTTTCTTAGGTGTTTTATTTTCTTTTAATGCAACTGAGAAATGGATTGTTTTATTTTATTTTATTTTTTTGTATTTTTCCATTACTATTTATTCCTCCTACACACTGTTCACCTCCACTCATGCCTTTCCCCCCAGTAATCACCACACTGTAGGCCATGTCCATGAGGTTTTTTTCCTCTTTTGTATGTATTCTCTTTTGCTGGATCCCTTCACTCCCCTCAGATACTGTTTTCTTAGTTTCCTTTTGTGATTATTCATTATTGGTGTATAAAAATGCAATCAATTTCTTGATATTTATTTTGTATCCTGCTACTTTGCTGAATTTGTTTATCAGTTCCAGTAGTTTCTTGGTGGAATCTTTTAGGGTTCTCTATATACAGTATCATGTCATCTGCAAATAATGACAGTTTTACTTCTTCCTTTGCAACTTGGTTGCCTTTTATGTCTTCTTGTTTGATTGCTGAGGCTAGGACTTTCAGTACTGTGTTGAATAAGAGTGGTGAAAATGAACACCCCTGTCTTATTCTTCTTCCTAAGAGAAATGCTTTTTGTTTTATCCCATTGATTATGATGTTCGCTCTAAGTTTGTCATACTGTCTTTTGTTAGGTTCAGATTTGTTCCCAGTATTTCCATTTTGCTGTGAGGTTTTATCATGTTAGTGTTAGATTTTATCAAATACATTTGTGGATATTGTGCCAGCCTTGCATCCCAGAAATAAATCCCACTTGATTATGGTGAATGATCTTTTTGAAGTATTGCTGAAGTTCATTTGCTAATATTTTGTTGAGGATTTTAGCATCTGTTTTCAATAGGGATATTTGGTCTATAATTTTTTTCTTTGTAATGTCTGTCTGGCTTTAGAATTAGGATAATTCTGGCCTTGTAAAAATGAGCTTGGGAGTCTTTAATTCCTCTTTAATTTTTGGAATAATTTGAGAAGAATTTTTGTTAATTCATTTTTGAATATTTGGTAAACTTCACCTGTGAAGGCATCCGGTCCAGGACCTTTATTTTTGCAAGGATTTTGATTACTGCTTCAGTTTCATTAGTAATTGGTCTATTCGGATTTTCTGTTTCTTCTTTATTCAGTCTTGGAAGAGTTTTATGTTTCTAGGAATTTATTCATTTCTTACAAATTGCCCAACTTGTTGGCATGTGTCTGTTCATTATATTTTCATATAATCACTTGTAGCTCTGTGGATCAGTTGTTACTTCTCCTTAATCAATTTTTATTTTATTTATTTGTGTCCTCTCTCTTTTTTCCATGATGAATCTAAAGGTTTATCAATCTTGTTTATTGGGTTGGCCAAAAAGCCTATTGCGTTTTTTTTCTGTACGATGGCTGTAGTAGTGCTTAGTTGTATTTAACTTCATTCAAAACAATTTTGTTAGATTGTATTGTGACAACTATCATATATCAGTGTGCATTTAAAAATAACTTACCAAATTTGTAAATTGCTGTGGAGCCATCTTAATATTGGTGGAAGAAGAGACATAACATTTTCAGCATATTATGCTTTATTATTTCATGAAAGGTAAAAATGCAGCTGAAACACAAAAAATTATTTGTTCAGTGTATGGAGAGGGTGCTGTGACTGATCAAACATGTCAAAAGTGTTTTGAAAGTTTCTTGGTACTATTGACATTTGGCTAAATAATTCTTTGCTGTGGGGCTGTCTTATGTGTTGGGAGATGTTTAGCAGCACCTCTGGCCTCTACCCATTGGAAGCCAACAGCAGGACATAGCCAATATAACTTAAAATATCCAAGTCAGTAAAGTTATTGGTGAAAATGAGAAATGTGTCCTTTATTTTATAGGGGGAAAAAAAAACCATACGGACTTTTTGGCTATAATTTTTCAAAGAACCAGTTCCTGATTTCATTGATCTTGTGTATTTTTTCTTTTAGACTTTATTTTGTTTATTTTTGCTCTGATCTTTATTATTTCTTCTCACTTTGGACTTTGTTTATTGTTCTTTGACAAGTTTCTTCAGGTGTAAAGTTAGCTTGTTTATTTGATATTTTTCTTGTTTCTTGAGTTAGGCCCGTAATGCTATGAATTTCATCACCTAGGGACATTTAAAAACTATTGATGTCTGGTTCCCTCTCACATCCCCGACAAACTAATTTAATTTGTAAGGTATGTACCTGGGCATAGGGATTTGTAAAAGCTTGCTGGATGATTTTTAATACACAGCAAATTTAGGGAACTTCCATTCTCATGGACATAAAAAGAGATAGCCAAATTTTAAGTTAGAAAAACAATTCATATATGAAAATAGAATAAATAGAAAACAAATATATTGTGAAAATGCACAGTAACAGTAAGTAATTGTTTTTGTAAGATTTTTGAGGTAACTAGAGGAAGGTGAAGAAATCACCAAAATGAAGTTCATTATATACCTAAGAAAATATTCCTGTGAATGTTATCAGATATTCAGGATATACTGGAGGAACAGTAAACTGTCACCAAATCTAACAATGAGTTAAATGTAGTGAAACTTTTAAAAAGGTTCCTAAATATGTTTTTCTCCCAACCTTGGAGATTACTGCCTAATCAAAGAAGACTTAACAATCACCATTCTAATTTTTTCCTGTTTGAAAATTAAGTACAATTAATAATTTTAATTGTTTATTATATTACATTAGAATTAAGTTTTGATTGTGTTAGAGTGTATTTTTTTAAAGCACAATAATAAGTTAGGTCTGTCTTCCATGGCTACTCATTTTATCTTCAATCAATTTATCTGTCAAGTATTGCTCTTTTTGACACTTTATATACCTTTAAGAAACTGCATTTAAATGCCTGCATATTGTTATAATATATACAGTATTTTTTTTCTTCACCTTCCTATGTAGGTTATGGAGGGAGATAAGTTTTGGTAAATAATATTTTGTGGCAAAAATCTAAAAGATCTGATGACAAGAATCATTGGATCTCAAGAGCCTGGAATAATGTCTGGTTCACAGAGAATAGCCATTACAGTTTTGTTAAATGCATGAATATAATGTAATATAACAAAGTCAAGCAATGGTGAGGTAAGTTAGAAGTACCTTAGATGAAAGGTATTTAAATTTGGATTCAGTGGTCCAAGAGTATGTTGTTGCCTGAAAAGTGTAATGTAGCTTCTAGTCCCTATTACAGATTGTTTATAATGTTTGTTATTAGTTAACTTTTTTAAAGCCCTACAAACCTGCACATAGCCAAAAGTGCTTTGTTATTTGTAATATAAACCTAATTTAGAAATATTTTAATTTCCAGAGCAGTCTCTAGCTCCTCAGAGTTAATAGGTACACTTGGTTCCTGTTACAGCCAACCTCTGGGAGGTAAAGCAAAGTATAACAGCACTTATTCCTCAGATTAGAGTAACATCTCTTTATATAATCTCTTAGCTGTGTTTCCCAAAGGTCGGTTTTTATAGTTTTCATGTATTAAGTGTAACATTCATGTAGGGAAACCTTTGCAACACAACATACTTGATGTATTCACTTAGTGCCTTTAATTCTTGTCTGTGCTAGTTTGTATGGTATTGCTCACAAGTAGAGATTTTGCATTGTGCTGGTGTAATGGTAACAATTTATCCTGTAGCTTTTTTCTCTTGTTTCTAATATGTTCTTCTGTGAATTTGTTTATTTAAACTTCAATATAGAACTTTTATCTATCAGCACTTATTAATCAAAGGATTAAAAATTTCAAGAAATACATGAATGGTTAAATAGTATACAGTCTGAGAAAATGTTAAGGAAACGCCAAAGCTATGGTAGAAGAAAGCTCAAATTATCTCCATTCCTAAATTAAATTCTCTAAAATTTTTTGACTGTGAATCCAATCAATAAAATATTTTTTAGCCTATATTCTTAATAGTGAAAACCTATGATATGGCTAGTTTTATATATAAAGTTAATGTTTTCTCCTCACCTTTCACGCAGTCTCTATCAAAAAGCTAGAGTTTTTGTGTGGACAGTGCTTAAGAAGTAACTAGCTGGTGATTGTTTCAGACTTTCTTACTTCTGCACTTATTGTTTCCTAAATATCTGATAAATAAAATTAAATAAAACTTCTTTTCCCCTTCCACTCTTGGTGATTAGATAAATGAGTGTGTTATTTTCCATTATATTATAGTGTAGTTTAAAGAATATGTGTATTTATAGAAATAAATGCACATACTACTAAATCAATTTCTTTTCAGACATCATTAGATCATCATGACTTTTTCACTTTGATAGTGGTCAAAGAAGAACTTGTGTGGCAGGTGTCAGTACTGCCACATTTATTATTATTCACTTAGATTACATGCTTTCAGATTTTTTTCATTTTTTTCTCTCAGAAATCTTTGTTTTTCTACTTCACGAAGAGTTAAAAATAAATACTTTGAACAATAAATATATTACATTGATCATATATAAGTTAAAAAGCGTGAACAAATCAGTGAAGAATGCCATAATGTCAGCCAATTTGAGCATTGAGCTCTTCTTTCTTATGCTTCTCTTTTGGGATATCTCAAATACTATTTGTGGCACAAAATCGTCTAAAATTTGGACCTAGTTAGGCAAGGACAAACTTGTTATACACATTAAACATTAGTAACAATTAATTTGCTTTTTATTTTTAGGTAAAGATAAGAATAAGTTCTAATATTTTTTTTTGAAATACACTACTTAGGCTTTGTTATACATATCACTTTGTGATATGGTTCCAAATTGAGGAAGGTAGACAATATTAAAGTAAGGAAGCAAAGCTGGAAATGAGAAATGCCAGAAGTCAAAGGAATAATCAAGTAGAAAAACTCATGAAGTTGAGAAAATTTAGTCAGTTTGTAATGTGAAAAGCAATAAGCCAGGCAGTAATATTGTAACTGTGAACCTTGCAATGCAAATTACTAGAGACAAAAGGTAAAATGTTAAAGAAGAATAATAGAAAATACTTACACATCTGTATGCCAGGCACTATTCTAAGTATTTTATATATATTTAATCTCCAGAACACTTTGATGAGGTAGGTCTTTTATGTTATGGTTATCTCCATTTTACAGGTGAGAACAATGAGGCAAAAGTTGTAAGAAATTTACCTGAGCTCACACAACCAGCAAATGGCAAAGCTAGGAATTGAACCCAGACCCTCTAGCTTCTTAAGTCCATACTAATGTAAATCAAAATTAATTTTACACTCAAAAAATAAACACCATTTATTTGAGCAGAAGGAGCTGCAGCCCAGATGACACAGATTCAGGTAGCAACCTAAATTGTGCTAGAGGGGGAACAAAGGAAAATAAGTTTTACAAGAGCAGAAATCACAAAATGTAGTATTTACGTGCATACGAAGGATTGCTGGCTAGGCTAACAGGCATTGGTTAGTTCTAGTATGCAAACAAGAAGGACAAAAACTACAAGGAGGAAGTCCAGTCCATTTGTTCTCCATGCAGCATTCATTGTTCCAGGATGCATGTGGTTCTGACTTGAGCTTAATTTATTAACTGGTTTAGCAACTTAATAGCAGCTCTGAGAACTGAGGCACAAAATGTATATAGGATGCATCACGGGCATAAGCCCCACTTTCTTAAGAGCGTCCTGGCTCCATTTTAGGGCACCTTCATATTAGTGACTTTGTTTTAGATATTTACGTTCACATTCCCCCCTTTCTATTGATCTTTCCTTGGAAATCATTGATAATCAGCCATTCTGGAATAGGGATATCAGGAATACTTGGTCTCTCATGGCCAGGAAAGCTCATTTCCATGTCTTACATAGTGGGGGTGTGTCTGTGGATGAGATGTTAATATAGCAGAAGTCATAATCATAGGGGTGATGGCTACATTTGAGCCACAAAGAGGCCCCAGGGAAGTGAGTCTCAGGGATAGTCCCCATCTGGAGTTGTCTTCATTCAGATTCTTAGTTGAAACTGCTCATTCTTCCCAGGGGTAAAGCTCGATTAATCATCTCTAGTCTTTGTCTAACCTTCATCTGAGTTTTTTTTACAGGGGCCTTGGATATACAAAACATGAGTAGTTTGTCAATGAGCTACATCAAGCAAATCAGAATAATAATGAGTAGGATAGTAACAACTACTTTATTCTGCCTGGTATATAACTGTAAGTGTATAATCTAAAATACCTGGAGAAAGGGTACTCAAGTAACAGTTGTGCTTTCTACTTGAGCACCATGGGTCATATAATAAAATTTTGGCTGTTTTTATTACCCATTGTCTTATGACTAACCAAATAAGTTATAAAATTAAACTAGTATTTTTAGAAGTACTAGTTATAGTCTGTTGATTGATATTGTTTTGGGTAGAGTTAAACCCTTCCATGATATTGTTGGGAGCATTCACATTCATTGTGAGAAATGTTTTAATGAGATGTTCATAAGCCAAAGTATGACTCAGCAAAAACATTTGTATCAGTGGGTACTAGATTAATCCTCAACCGAGTTTGTCATAAGCAACTACACGAGGTCTGTCTAGAGTTATCCAGCCATGTTATATGAAAAATAGAGACATTTATTGAAGAAGATACAAGAAACATTGTACATAGGATAATGATGCCTCAGTCCCCTTCAAAGTAGGCACCTTGGGACCTCACACAGTTCTCCCAATTGCTATCAGCTGCCCTGTCCTATTTTCCTGAATCTCATTGACAGTCATTTGAAATCTCTTCCCTTTCAAAGGTGATTTTAGTTTTGGGAAAAAGCCGGAAGTCACAGGGCGCCAAACCTGGACTATAGGAGGGCTGAGTCACCTGGATGATTGATTGGATGTTTTGCCAGAAAATCTATATGAGATGTGATGCATGAGTGGCCACATTGAAGTGATGAAGTTGCCCTTAGGTGTTGCCTTCTGAATTATCCAAATAGTTTCCACAGAGGAATGTTTAAGCTTAATGCAAAATGTGATGCAGATTTGTAGCTTTACTCAGTCATTTTGAATGTGATGACCATATAGTACACATGCTCACTCAACTGTGTTTACCCAACTTGACTGATGAGTACAGTGAAGTTGTCATTGTTCACGCATGTGCATTCCAGTTCCTTGGCTGCCAGGTTACATTGATGTCAAGCAGACTGTTTTCATTATATTAACAATGGCTGGACTATAATTATACTCTGGTAATTTTAAGACTTTAATCAAACAGTTTTAAAACACATCTATAAAATGTGACTTTACCATGATAAAAATGAATCACATTTATTTTTGTAATATAATTTAGTAATTGTTAAGACCTATTAAATTATCTAGTTTTAGCCAGATATTAGATTCTGTAATATCTTTTTAAATTATTGTAACAATTTTTTATTTTGACAAATCTTAATTGAACTAAACGGTCTTTCAGACATATATATGGGATTACTTTATCCCATAATGTATGTCAGCTTTGTGTTTTAAACAAGATGACCCAATCTCGTGGTACCAAGAACATGTATTAGATCTCTTTGAAAAATTAATAAATCCTTTCTATAAAACAGTTAATGGAGAGTTCATAGTGAAACAGGAAAAAATGGGGTTGCAGTTTCAAATATAAAAAGTTAGTTTTGGACTTCTTAATAAAATGCTTGTATTTTTGAAATTCTCAATTATTGAAAATTCTATTTAAAATAATTGGAAGGTGCTGTGTGACACAGATACCATGATTGGTTTGATCTGAATTCAATGGCAAATATTTTTTCTGTCTAAACTTCTTTAAAAATTGTTTTCTGCTTCAAGTTATCTCAATTAGGACCCAAGTACAACAAAATGGAATTATTCTTTTAAATGAATGGCTTATAACAATGAATTAAATACTGGATCTAAGTCATAATTTTGAGTACATTAAGAATTACTTAGCTGTGGAAGATCAAAATAAGTGAAAAAGGTAAAGCCATCAATGTACATATGGAAGTCCTCTCCAATTTCTTTCCACATCTACTCGGAGGAAAAGGACTCTATAGATATGAAGAAAAAAAAACTTTGATCAAACTGATATAGTATGTCGTATTTAATGTTTTTTTTTTTTTTTAAATCCCTTTTAGGACAGTGGTGATTATCCCCTTACCATGCCGGGACCTCAGTGGAAAAAATTTCGTTCAAACTTTTGTGAATTTATTGGAGTCCTGATTCGACAGTGTCAGTATAGCATAATTTATGATGAGTACATGATGGACACAGTAATCTCCCTTTTGACTGGTTTGTCAGACTCCCAGGTCAGAGCTTTTAGGCATACAAGCACCCTTGCTGGTGAGTAATCAACATTTTATTTCCTTTCCATTTAGTTTTGTTAAATGTTTTCTAATTAAACTTATTTAAGTTAAATATTAATTTAAATTAATTTCTGTGACCCTGAAAAATATCATTTCCCTTCCTCCAAAATAAATGCCTATTTTGATAACTAGCACTTGCTAGCTTTGAGAATGGAATTTCTAGCAAATGTCAGCAAATCTTTCTGAATGTTTATTTTTCTGCCTCCTTATTTTATAATCAAAAAAATTTTAGGAATCCAATAGTCCATATTCTTTGGTAAATCCAAATAATAATAGTTGAAATTTTAAATTCATAGTATTTTTTTCTACTTAATTACATTGCTTTATTACTCATTGTTATTGTCCATAAATGTGTAAATATTTATTTGTCTATGCATTAGAAGCAGTTCCATCTAATTGTAATAGGTAATTGCTACCTAGCTGGCATTCTTTCTGTTTCTAGTGCTGTAATAACCTAAGTGTATCTGAAGGTAATGTTTCTCAAAATAGTTCATTTATGTAGACTGCAGATAATCTGAAGAACTTACAGTTTCCAGTTTTTACTTGTACTTTCATCTTAGAATTATCTAGAAAACAGCCAAGTACATTCATTTTTTCTTGATTTTTTCATAACAAGGTAATTTTCATCTATTGTACAGTGTGCCAGTATGTGTGTGTTTATACACACACAGAGATTTAAATACTCCCAAATTACATTCTTTTTAGTAGTAGTAACTTTGTTTATATTCAACTCACACATAACCATAACAAAAGCCATTTAGATTTCTCACTTATCTAACATAATAAGAGTTTGCTTTGCAAACTTTAGCATTCATTAGAATCATCTACAGTATTTATTGAAACAGATTGCATGGCCTTGCCCCGAGAGTTCAACAGGTTTCTAGGTCATGCTGATAATACCTTGGTGATTAATTACTGCAAAGCCCTAATTTAATACTGTGTGTAATTTTTCATTTTTTTTTGCTTTAACCGTTGTAAGTCACTATTTTTTTTTCAATTCTCTATTTTTATCCTTACTCTCTATATTTAATCTGTTCTATTAGTGTGTGTTATGCTTTTTAAGATTTTATTTATTTTTGGTTTTTTAATCAATTAATTTATTTATTTTTAGAGAGAGGGGAAGGGAGGGAGAAAGAGAGGAGAGAAACATCAGTGTGTGGTTGCTTCCTGCATGTACCCAACCAGGGACCTGGCTTGCAACCCAGGCATGTGCCCTGACTGGGAATCAAACTGGCAACCCTTTGGTTCACAGGCCAGCGTTCAATCCACTGAGCCACACCAGTCAGGGCTATTTATTTGTTTTTAGAGAGAGGGCAAGGGAGGGAGAAAGAGAGAGAGAAGAACATTGATGGGTGGTTGCCTCAGGCATCTTTCAGTTTATGAGAAGATGACCAACCCACTGAGCCACACCTGTCAGGACTTGAATGTTTATTTTTTTTAAATGTTTCGATTTCCTGAAAAATGCACTTTAATTCATTTGCATATGTTTTTTACTGCCCTGTAAATGAAGTATTTACATTTACAGTAGTATTTGAGTAGTAGTAGTAGTAGTAGTAGTAGTTACATTTACACTACCTACTTTATGATGGTACATTTCAGCCCTCCTTTCCTTTGGCACATTTTTAGTGACTTTTATTATTGTATTGTTTTTCCCTATATTTATCCCTTTAATTAGATATATGTATTCTAACTTTATATATACTTAGATATATTTTAATGACGGCATTCCTCCTGTTGCCTTCGATTTGAGTACATTCTTCCTCCTTCTAGTACCTTTCTGGCTTTCCCTTCCCACCATTTACCTGTGATCTTGATAGCTTTCTTAAAAAACTGCTTGATAAATGACATTTTGTCTTCCTTAAGTGGTATATTTATAGGATTATCTATCTTATTTGAATTTGAAATTACTTCTCCAAATTAAATATAATAAAATCAGATCTTTGTTTTTATTGATTTTTTTTCAAAAGCTAAAACTATTTTTAAAGTCATTCTCAAATGTACTTCAAAATATTACTATAATTTCAGTGTGTCCGTGTTAATGATCATATCTTCCATGGCTTGGTTTTATAAAATGAGAAATATCAGTCACCTACCCTTCAACAAAGCACAGAGATTATCTTTCATAGAACTTAATTCCAGAATGGGTAATAATTGCCCATCTCATCAAGGATTTTTCTCTTCTCATCTTTGCCCTCTGCTCTGTGTGTGTGTGTGTGTGTGTAATGGTATATGTGTACAAGGGTTAGATTAAAAGATAATAATTTTTATTCACTTTGTAGGACAAGTCCTGGGGACTAGATAAAATGGGCAGGAACATTTAATCCTATGCTTCAGAGACTATGTTACATGGGCAGTTACAAGGCAGCTTATAGCCACAAATGATTATTGCTTTTGGAATAAAATGCTCCACGATATTGATTATATCTTAGCTAAGAAGATAGTCAATCAGGTTAATTGTTTTATAGAATACAGATATAATTAGTTCCAGAGATTCATAAATCATCACAGTAGTCTTTTCACTAGTACATACTTCTAATCTGTTTTCCAAATACCCCTTTTTCTTACTATCGGTTAAATAATGTGTCCCTATTGTCAATGTTTCTGCATTGCATTTAATTATATACTTTTACCCTCTTTCCATTAAACTTTTCCATCATGGTAGCATTTTACTCAGCTTGTTGAGATCTTGTTCCCAGGTATATCCTGTGTTTAGCTCAAATGCAGTTTCATAACATTTTTTAAGAAAAATTTCATATTATAGTACTTTAGGTCTGTTCCATAGTTTTATTTATTCATTTTTTATTGGAGATAAAGTGTGCATTCTCCTTTATTTTGGAATTGTCTTTATCATTAAATTGGAACAGACTATTAGCAATTACATTTTATATCATATTTTGTTATTTTTTTCTGTTCTCTCAGTTGGAAATTTAAAACATACTGTCCTGTTTATTTGATCTGTCTTAATAAAGAAGTTTTACTTCATAGTACACTTTTCATCAATCATTAATCTTCAGAATTAAGTGCCCTTATTTCTGTTCTAAATAGCTATCTCAGTTGGACATATTAGAACATAGATTGTGGATTTGATTTTTAAAAGTTATATTATTATTATTTTGGTGGACTTATAGTCTGAGACTGGGCACATTTTTTTCTAAATTTGATGGAATTTTCTTGAGAAAATATTCTTAAGGTCAAAATGGATAGGATTTTTTTTTGTTTGTTTCCCACTTTTTTGCTTGGCATTATGAAGAAAAATTTACTCAAAGAATCTATTTTTCATATTTATAATTATATTATTCTTAGACATTTGCTTTTAAAATATTTACCATACTATACAAATTGTTGACTTCAAATTTTTGTTAGATGGCAGTTTTCAGGATAAGTAATGGTCTGTCTCTTTTTAATTTTTTGCCTTTTTACCACCTACATAATTCCTATGATGTTACCAATAAATTAATACTGGCTGTCTTTCACTATCAGGTGAAAATGCTAATTTGAATAAAGTGGGATTAAGAATACAAAACTTATATATATACTTTTTGTCTATAATTTATTATTGTTTAATTGTGACATATATCATATGCATGGAATAGTGAATAAAATCTAAATGAGCCAATAAAAGCATTAGAACACACAATGTAACACAATCATACCTACTACCTACTACCAGTTCACAAATTAGAAACTTTTCAATAATTGCCATGCCCTTTTTCTTTTCTTTCTCTCTCTTTTTCTCTCTCTCTCTTTTTTTAAATATATTTATTGATTATGCTATTACTGTTGTCCCTTTTCCGCCCCTCACTCCACTCCATCCTGCCCACCCCCTCCCTCCCACATTCCCCCCCTATAGTTCATGTCCATGGGTCATACTTATAAGTTCTTTGGCTTCTACATTTCCTACACTATTCTTACCCTCCCCCTGTCTATTTTCCACCTATCATCTATGCTACTTATTCTCTGTACCTTTTCCCCTTCTCCCCCCATCCCACTCCCCTGTTGATAACCCTCCATGTGAGCTCCATTTCTGTGGTTCTGTTCCTGTTCTAGTTGTCTGCTTAGTTTGCTTTTGTTTTTGTTTTAGGTGTGATTGTTAATAACTGTAAGTTTGCTGTCCTTTTTACTGTTCATATTTTTTATCTTCTTTTTCTTAGGTAAGTCCCTTTAACATTTCATATAATAAGGGCTTGGTGATGATGAACTTCTTGAACTTGACCTTATCTGAGAAGCACTTTATCTTCCCTTCCATTCTAAATGATAGCTTTGCTGGATAGAGCAATCTTGGATGTAGGTCCTTGCCTTTCATGACTTCAAATACTTCTTTCCAGCTCCTTCTTGCCTGTAAAGTCTCTTTTGAGAAATCAGCTGACAGTCTTATGGGGAGTCCTTTGTAGGTAACTGTCTCCTTTTCTCTTGCTACTTCTAAGATTCTCTCTTTCTGTTTAATCTTGGCTAATGTAATTATGATGTACCTTGGTGTGTTCCTCCTTGGGTCCAGCTTCTTTGGGACTCTGAGCTTCCTGGACTACCTGGAAGTCTATTTCCTTTGGCAGATTAGGGAAGTTCTCCTTCATTATTTGTTCAGACAAGTTTTCAATTTTTTGTTCTTCCTCTTCTCCTTCTGGCACCCCTATAATTTGGGTGTTGGAACATTTAAGGATGTCCTGGAGGTTCCTAAGCCTCTCCTCATTTTTCCGAATTCTTGTTTCTTCATTCTTTTCTGGTTGGATGTTTCTTTCTTCCTTCTGGTCCACACCGTTGATTTGAGTCCCAGTTTCCTTCGCCTCACTATTGGTTCCCTGTACATTTTCCTTTGTCTTTTTTAGCATAGCCTTCATTTTTTCATCTAGTTTTCGACCAAATTCAACCAATTCTGTGAGCTTCTTGATTACCAGTGTTTTGAACTGTGCATCTGATAGGTTGGCTGTCTGTTCACTGCTTAGTTGAATTATTTCTGGAGCTTTGAAGTGTTCTGTCATTTGGGCCTTTTTTTTTTTTTGTCTTGGTTCTTCTGTTACTTAAAGGGGCGGAGCTTTAGGTGTTCCTCCAGGGCGGGGTAACGCTGGTCACTGCACTGTGACTCTGAGCTCTGACACTGTACGTGGGGGAGGGGCCCAAGAGGGAGTAATGGCGCCCACTCCACTCTCTGCCAGACTTCAGTCACTCCCTCTGGTATCCACAATCAAATTGGGCCCCTCTGGTGCTGGTTCCCGAGTGGGTGGGCTTGTGCACACCCTAGGCCCCTGTGGGTCTCTCCAACGAACTCTCCTGTGAGGCTGGGAGTTTGTCCTGCTGCCGCCCCAACCCCCACGGGTGTTTTCACTCAGAGGTTTGAGGCTTTATTTCCTCACGCTGGAGCCCTGGGTTGTGTGGTCTGCTTCGCTCCCCGCTGTTTGTCCGGTTTATCTATGCGTGAGGCTGTGGGGTGCTACCTGCCACTCTGCCTGCCCTGTTCTCTGCCGCTCTGAGTCCGGCCCTCTCGGTTTATCTGTGCACGAATGTGAGGCCACAGCGTCTGCCAGCAGTCAGACTACCTGCCTCGTTCATCCCACACTCTGCCAGTCTCGGTCCCGCCACGGCCACTTGAGTCCTCTTTGCCCCGGCTGCCCATCTCCGCCCCTCCTACCGGTCTGGATGAATGTTTACTTTGTTATCTCCTTGGTGTCGGACTTCCTTGCTGTTCGATTTTCTGTCAGTTCTGGTTGTGCGAGGAGGCACAGTGTGTCTACCTACGCCACCATCTTGGTTCTCACAAAACTTATATTAAAAATGGCTTGATGACTTAGTTTACTCAATATTTTTCTAACTTGAATTTTGGGATAATTAGAAAATATGATTAAGATCATCATACGATATTCAAGTGGCCTTAGTATGTTAGGAAGCCAGTCTTTACCACTAGTAAAGAGTAGGTCACTCTCTAATTCTTGGGGAAGTAAACATTTCTTTATATCTTATTACTTAGCAGTACTATGTTGACATATGGTTGATTTTATATTGACATAATATTCATAATTGATTAGCATTCTTTACAAGTCAACATCTCTAGACTTCTGAGGAAAAATTATGATATTTGATACTGCTTTGTCTCCAATCTTAGACTGAAAATTATTCTGCCTCAGTAAAATTGTATTTTTTCCTTTGACTTTTATTTGCTCAAACTATATAATATAGTAGTTCATAGAATGGGTTCTGGGCCAGACTGTCAGGATCCATATCCCTCTTTTGTCTATTATTAGTTGAGAAACTTGGACAAGTCCTTAACTTATCTGGTGTCCTCATTTTCATTATATGCAAAGTGGGGAGATAATAGTAGCTACCTCATTAAAAGAAATTGAGAGTGCTTGGACTGGTGCCTGACATTTAGTCAGCTACTGGTAGTATTTTATAAAGGCATAAAGAGCTGATCATAGTTCAGTGTTTCCATTCATTCATGTTTTTACTTGGAATTTATCAAACATCCACTTTATTTTTGTAATAAAAGACATTACAAATGGAAAATCAGACATAAACAAGAAATAAATAATTTAGTTCTATCAAAAACCACTATTAAGAAAACTAACAACATGAATTTTCATTTTACTTAGTTTTTGGCTCTCAATTCCCAAGTTGTATTTATTAAATTCAGTACAACTTTTATAACTCTTAACCAGCCAGGATATTTCTGGTTAACCAGTATATATGGTTATCCTTGAAAACTGAGTAATCTCTCCTTTACATTTTATATTTTAATGTGATTTTTATCACAAAATTTTTAATATGAAACACAAGTATTTACATGGGTGTTAATGAACAATTTTTCAGGGATGTAATTATTATGTAAACATTCTTCAAGTTAGAGCACTGTATTGATTTTAAACTATATATGAATTTCATTGTTAGATGATATCACAACAAAATGTACTTTTAAAAGGTTTTCCTAGAGTTTTGCCTTCTGATTGCTTTGTCCTTGGACTATTACTTTTTTTTTTTTTTTTTTTTTTACTTGATCATCTTTGATTTTATCACCCCTCCTATAGACACAACACTTTTTTTAGTTTAGGGTTTCTATATAGTAGACTTAAGAGTTTTCATTGGACTTGTGACAGTAGTTTGCCAAATTTGCGAATGCCACTGTATCATAAATTAAAATTTTCCACTGTATCTATAAATTAAAATTTTCTAGTTAAGGAACTGTTATTTCAAAATATAACCAGAGACATTGAAGTTAAGAACAATTTAACAATGGGCAGGGGGGAGTGGGGAAGGGACAGTGAGGAGAGGGGATTACAGGAACTACTATAAAGGACACATGGACAAAATCAAGGGGGGGGGTGGAGGTGGGGGCGGGAGGTGGGTTCAGCTGGGATGGGGTGGAGGGATGGGGAGAAAAGGCACACAACTGTAATTGAATAACAAAAAATTAAAATTAAAAAAAGGAACTGTTATTTTGTTTTTTATTATTATTTTATTGTTCCGTTACAGTTGTCTGCATTTTCTCCCTACCCCTCAACCCCACCCCAGCCAGACCCACCTCCTTCCCCTGCTTCCACCTCCCCCTTGGGTTTGTCCATGTGTCCTTTATAGTAGTTCCTGAAAACCCTTCTCCCCACTATCCCTTCCCCCTTCTTTATCTCGTTTACTTTCTATCATCAGGTATAAAAATTAGCTTTCTTTGGAGGATAAGTTTTGATAAAAATTATAGAGAATTCGGAAAATGAGAAGAGTACAAAGTGGAATCAGAGAAAGATAAATACCATATGATTTCACTTATATGTGGAATCTAATGAACGAAACAGGAACAGGCGTAGATACATGGAACACACCTTTGGTGAACGGATTAGCCAAAGAACATGTATGCATAACCCATAGACACAGAAAACAGTGTGGTGATGCCTAGAGGGAACAAGCATGAGGGCTGGGTGGAGTTGGGTAGGGGTGGGGGGAATGAGGACATCTGCAGTAGTGTCAACAATAAAACTAAAATTTAAAAAAATTAGGCATAGTCATGCCACCTCATAATTAGCGTTACATGTTGGTATTTACGTTTTTTCCTCATGTGAACATTTGTGAGAATTTTTTATTTTCAAACAAATAATAGGATGTTACCAGTTTGTGACTTGTATTTATTTTGCTTTTAATTTTTTAATTACATTTTATTGCGTATAATATTACAATTGTCTTAATTTTTTCCCCTTTGCCACCTCCACCCAGCACCCTAACTCCCTCAGGCAATTCCCACACCATTGTTCATGTCCATGGGTCATGCTTATAAGTTCTTTGGGTACTTCAATCCAAAGTACTTTACATCCCTATGACTATTCTGTTGTACTCTACATCCCCATGACTATTCTGTAACTATCCACTTGTACTACTGAATCACATCACCTCTTCACCCACATTCACCTCCCATGTGGCAATCATCCAAATGTTCTCTTTATCCATGATTCTGTCTCTGTTCTTCTTGTTAGCTTAGTTTGTATTTTAAATTCGATTGTTGATAGATATTTACTTATTGCTATTTTATTGATCATAGTTTTGACCTTTTTCTTAAACAAGTACCTTTAACATTTCATGTAAAAATGGTTTGGCGATGATGAACTTCTTTAGTTTTGATCTCTTCTTTCATTTGGGCCGTGTTTCTTTGTTTTCTCATTTTGGCAGCCTCCCTGTGTTTTCTTGTATGTATTAGGTCAAGTTGCTATGACTCCCTGTCTTGCTAACATGGCCTAATGTAGTAGGTGTATTATAGGGTCCAGTGGCATAGCCTCCCCTATCACTTAAGCTGGGTACTCAAGGTGTACCTTGCATGTGAGCTGAGTATACCCTCCTCTTATAGTTGAGCCTTAATTACTTTTGGCAGGTCAGTAGGAACGATTTACCCAGGCCAGTCAGCTGCAAAGACTGGCTGTGACCACTGACCACCAACTTCCCCCCTCCACGGAGTATAAGCTGTGCAGGAACAAGGTGGTAGTGCTCCAATATGGTCTGTAGCTGTCCACTGGGTTCACAGGCTCTGGGGTTTCCCAGGTGGTACATAACACCTGTGTTATGGGGGAGGTCACCTTGCATAAGCTATAAAGCAATCTGAGATGGCTCCTACTTGTACAGGGCTTGGAGGTTCCCCTGTGAAGCCAAGCTGTGAATCTAGGTTGGCTCCTGTTAGTGTGGAGCTTCTTAGCTAAAGGTATGGAAGCTGGGGGCTCACTGAGGCTGGCTGTGGCTTTTTTGAAAGGTTTTAGGAAGTTGTTTTGCTTGTGCCAAGACCAGCTATTCATATGGAAAAGTCTCTTTTTACAGCTTGGGTGGGACCATAAGTTGTGTGGGACATAGTCTCTGGGGATTTCCAGTGCAGGGCAAACAATGTTATCAAGTTAATGGGGTCTCTGATATGGCCCCTGCCTGCTGGCTCTGTGGTTCTGTGGCTCTGCGGCTCTGTGGCTCTGTTTGGGGAGGGTTCAGAAAAGGGACATTTTCTTCTGCCTGGCTTTCTGTCTGGGAGAGAGCTATCCCCCAGGTCTCAACTTGATGTCAGACACTTCATTTCCTCCCTGTATGCCATGGTGCCTTTTAAGCTGCTACTCCACTGCTGGAGCTCAGAGGGAGTGAGTCTGAGTAATGTCATGTGTGGGGTTTTTAAGAGTAACTGCTTGGGGCTCCAACGGTTTCTCTTCCCGACTCATTGCCCACTGGTTTTTACAACCAGAAGTTATGGGTACTGATTTTACTGGCACTGAAAACCTGGGCTGGGGGGCCTGGTGTGTGGCTGGGACTCCTTGCTCTTGAAATATCCCTCCTGAATTTTTATCCCCCCACACATGGGTGTGAGGCTAGCCTGTTTCTCATCTGTGCCCCTCCTACCAGTCTGGATGGATGTGGTTTCTTTAATTCTGGAGTTGTTAGAATTCCATTCATCTCTATTTCTGATGGTTCTGAGTGATGGTTTTCTATATTTTAGTTGTAATTTTTATGTGGTTGTGCAAGGAGGTGTGTATGGTTTACTTATGCTGCCATCTTTACAGGAAGTCCCTGTCTTCAGCTTTTAACTTTTTATATTTGTGTTTAATGATGGCTTCCTCAATTTCTAAAATCTAGATATCCTTTAAATTATTTAATTTTTCTGCCATTGTTTGGAGTCTTTTGTTAGATTCCCTATCTTTTTCTTGCTTGCTTTTTTCATTTATTCTCTTCTATTTGAGTAGCATATTTTCTATAGCTTTTTGAGAAAAAGGTTATTGGAGAAATATGTATTTGACATTTTACATGCCTGAAAGTGTATTGCATCCTCACATTTAGTTTTTTGAACCCATGTAGAATTCATTATTGAATTTTTACTTCACTATTTTTCTCTAGCTCCCATTGTTTTTGAGAAGTCCGTGCCTGTTTCAGCTTCTGAGTCTGATCCTTTTTCTTCTTTTTAGAAGCTTTTAAATTTTCCTGTTTGTTCCTGGTGTTCCGAAATATGAGGATATACCCTGATATGCATATGTATTTTCCCATTCATTATGCTTGGCATTCTTTGATGAATATCTATTGCTCACATGTTACTCTCTTAAATAATCCTGTTTCTCATTATTTACATTTCTTAACCTTCTTGTTCCCTTTCCCTGTATTTCCTCAACTTTACAAAGTTAGTATTATTGACTGTTATTTTAAGTTTTCTAAGAGTTCTTTCTCATTTTCCAAGCCTTTGTTAAAAACATTGTTCCATGGATCATATGACTTTTTGTGTCATTGACAATGTTAATTATTACTCTGAAGTTTTTTTCTGTTCCCTACTGACCTCTTCTTATCCTCTGCTTTGATCACTGTCTTTCATGTGGAAACTTATCTCAAATATTTTTTTTCTTGGCTCTCTAGTCATTGCTAACACTGAAACACTAAAAAGCTGATTGTCAGTGGTGTTTGTATGTGTTTTGTCGTGTTGTGTTTGGCAGGGTAGCCTCTGGCTTCTTTAGTGAATATCACTGTAGGGTAGTCCTTTGGTGAGGTACCATTTTCATTGTAGACTAAATTGTTGGTATTGATAGTTACTTCTCTTTGGGGAATTAATAATTTCTTTGCAGAATTATCTTTTGATTTACTTAAGTTTGGTTTCTGTCTACCTTTTGGATGTTGGGCAGGGAGAGAGAGCACCCAGGGCACTTTGCACTTCACATATATCCCTCCTCTGTGTCTAATGATTCCAAATCTCTGGTTTATTTTCTTCAAGGAATAAACTTCTACACTTCTGAAATGGGTGTGTGTTAGAGGAATTGCCTGACTGCCTAGGTTGGAGTGAAGAATAGGGATTTAACTACTTAATATATGAAATAATACATTTGTCCCTTCATATCCATAGGTTCTGCATTCAGAGATTCAACCAACCTTGGATGAAAGATAATTCAGAAAACAATGTTATGTTGTTGCTGACTTGCACTGTGTAGTTGGAGCCTGTTGTGGTTATGTGTGTACTGAACATGGACATTTCTTTTCTTGTCATTATTCCCTAAACAATTATTTACACAGCATACATTGAATTGTCTTATAAATAATGTAAAGATGATTTGAAATGTACAGGAGGATTTGTGTAGGGTACATACAAATACTACACCATTTTATATGGGGGACTTGAGCATCCATGGATTTTGGTATCTGCAGGGTGTGTGTCTATGTTTGTGTCCTGGAACCAGTCCCCCACGGATACCCAGGGAGGACTGTACTTCTATTTTCAGATCTTACCTCACTTCATCTTGTATGGAAACTAGTAGTATTTCTAATTCCTAAATGCTTCTGGGTTCTACAGAGCAAAATCACTTTCTTTTTTTCCTTTTAGAAATAGTTGTCATAATTTTTGACCGTTTGGTTTGATTTGTGTGCTCTCTGCTCACCCTTCTGCTATTCATATTCAACATTAATATATTATTTGGTATTGCGGGTATTTTCTGAATGCATTGAAGATTAAAATTGTTTTTTCCTTGTTATAGTTGGGTTTTAAGGAGATACAGGGATTGGTTAGATCTTTATCATTTGGAAAGTGGAAGTTTTTTCAAGGCTTTTGTTTGCTTAAATAAGTTAAAAAAACAGGAATATGTTTCTTACAAATTTAGTTTGTGCTATTAACAAACATATTTCTAGAGTGTATAGTAATAGTTTTCAAATGTATAGTAGATACCATTAAATATAAATGCAGGTTTTTTCATTTTTATGTTTACAAAGACATAAATTCAAATTGTTAAATATTGATTAAAAGAGTCCATACCCACAATCTTAATTTCAACCATCCCATTTGCTGATAACCACTTTCATTTGTTGCATTATTTTTCTTTTACATTTCCAATTCCAGTATTGTTTTTCTTCTGTTGCTACTTTAAATCCTTTGATACTATATATTTTAGTGTTCTCTACACCCTTCATGTTCTTACTACCTCAGCTCAGATTCTGTCATCCAGATTTATTATAATAATGTAATTCATATGCTTAACATCCTTGCCTCTCTCTGTCCATCATATCCCCTAGGGAAAACTCATTATCACCTGCTCCATGCCTGCACTGGAGCAGATGAAAGAAGCTGACAAAAAACATGTGATCATAATGTCTAGGCTTTGCATTCTTCTCACAAATGGACCCTTAATGCTGCCTAGAAGTTCTGTTTACCATTCTACTCCATTGATATGCCCACTTTCTCATAAGATAATTTCATACCTTCTTAAACCTATAACATCTCCTATCCTCTCTTCACACTTTGCTTATTATCTTGCTTGCTTAAATAGGTACAGAAGAGATTAAAAGTTTAGACCTACTTAGGTGCACCTGTATCCATATACTCTATATCCATATATCCATCATCTCTTACCACAGTGCCCTTTATCTAAGGTCATTTGTGCAGTGGCTCATATCCCTGTTCACTGCCTCATGAATGTTGCTCTCCAAGTTGTTTTTTCTCTTTCCTGACTTCAATTTCCCCCTTTTATTAAGTAATTCTTTAATTACACTATTGTACTGTAATGGCTTTTAGCTTTTAGAAACACTCTGTATTAGGGATCTCCACTAACATAGAACAAGTAGAAGATATATTTCCTTAAACACAGACAACACACACAAAGATATATACATATATAAATATAGATATCTTCCCATAGAGATATCTTTATCTGTGGAGACGGAGATTTATTTCAACGATTTGGCTCATGCAGTTGTGGGAGCTGGCAAATTTGAAATGTAGGGCAGGCCAACCGGCTAGAAACTTAGGCAGGAGTTGTGCAGTTTTAAGGCAGATACTACTTCTCCAGGAAAACTCAGCTTTTGCTCTTAAGGCATTCAGCTAATTGGATGAGGTCCACTATATTATCAAGGGTTAACTCATTTACTTAAAATCAACTAAATGTTAACCATAGCTACAAAATACCTTCAGAGTAACTCATAGATTAGTGTTTGACTAAATATTATCACTTAGTCAAGTTGACACATGAGACTGACCATCACACCCTCCCTGATTTCCACATATCTCTCTAGCTCCAATTGTATTTCTCTCATTTTTATTTTTTACCGTTAATCTCAAAGAATCACCTCTTTGAATCCACTGTCTTTGTTCACTCTCTTTAAACCCATTCAGTTCAGGTTTCTATCTTTACCACTTCAGTGCCTCTGCTGTTGTTGAGGTAAGCAGTTACCATATCTTGCTGTGTATAATGCGCACCCACATTTTTGGTCCAAACTTTCGGAAAAAAACTTTAGTTTTAATTTTTGAAATTCAATTATTTATTTATATTTAGATACTTGTTTTTCGTATTATAAAAATATTAGCATTTATTTTTGAACATACAGATATTATTGCTTTCTAGAGTTACACTTTTAATGCATAAGCATAAATTAAAGATTTAAAAACATAGATACAGTTACAATGTTATTAATTTCATTGTCTCTGGTTATATTTTGTTTGCTTTTTTCTTTTGTTGATTATGTTCCAGTTAAAGGTGAGATCATATGGTATTTGTCCCTCACCGCCTGGCTTATTTCACTTAGCATAATGCTCTCCAGTTCCATCCATGCCATTGCAAAGGGTATAAGCTCCTTCTTTCTCTCTGCTGCGTAGAATTCCATTGTGTGTGTGTGTGTGTGTGTGTGTGTGTGTGTAGGAGATAGTGGGGAGAGGGGTCTATAGGAGCTACTATAAAGGACACAAGGACAAAATCAAGGGGGAGGGTAGAGGTGGGAGAGGGAGATAGAACTGGCTGGGGTGGGTGGAGGGATGGGGAGAAAAAGCAGACAATTGTAACTGATAAAAATAAATTAATTAATTAAAAAGAAAAAAAAAGAAATGCAAACAGGTAGTTACAGAATAGCCATGGGGATGTGAAGTACAGTATAGGAAATGGAACTTACACACATGACCCATGGACATGAACAATGGTAGGGGGATTGTGTGAGGGAGTGGAGCTTGTGGGGTGGGGAGGGGAAAGGGAGAAAAATCTGTACAACTGTAACAGCATAATCAATAAAATATAAGTTTAAAAAAATACATAGATACAGAATTAGTACTACCCACATACAATGCACATGCTTATTTGTCCCTCAAAAATTTGGGCAGAGAATTGCGCATTATACCCGGCAAAATATGGTACCGTCTCATTGTCAAACTCACCAGGCAACTCCAAGTTATCATCATTTTCTCTATTGAAACAGCTACTTTCTCTTTGAAGCACTGACTGTCTTTGCTTGTTTTCTGGAATACCACACTGTCCTGGTTTATCTTAGAAAGCTGAACTGTAAATACTGAATTATCTCAGGACTGAATTTTCATAGTTCTTTATCTTTTGTCGTCCTTTACTCCTCAGTGAATAAATTGAAAACCAATTCCATAGTTTCATTATTTTTTTTAAAATATAATGATGGTGGGAGAGATAATACAGTCATGTGATTTAAAATTAAAAGTAAAAAATAACAGTTATATGACGAAATGTCACTTTTCCACTCACGGCTCTCAGCTATCAAATTCTCTTCCCTGAAGGCAACCAGTTGCCAGTTTCTTATATATCTTTTCATATTTTATGAAAATAATAGTACATGCATATTCAGTGAGAGTTGTCAGTATGCTGTAATGGTTAAGAACTTGAATTATGGAGCATGATAGCCTATCCAAATTCTATCTCTGCCAGTTACTAGCTATGTATCTTGCAAGTCTTTTAGCCAATCTGTGCCTCAGTGTTCTCTTTGGTAAAAAAATGATAATTATAATAGTACTTACTTGATAAAGTTGTGAGATATGTAAAGAGCTTAGAAAAGTGACTGGCACATAAAAATAAATAACACATTCCTTATTTTCTATAAATAATAGCGTAATATATACAGGCATCTTGCTTTCTTTCATAAACAAATATCTTGGCATGCTTTTATTTTCAGCTCACAGATCATGCCACTTTTTTCTAATGGCTGAATAGTTATCCATTGGATAGGTGAACGATCCAGTTTTTGGAATCTAAATATCAATATCTTTGATGATGTCTTCCAAATGTTGTATCTACTAGATGTTTCTACGTAGGTACCCGATAAGCACAAAACTGTAATTTACCCTTGTGTTTTCTACTTCCCTCACTTTGTGCACTATAATCTATTATATTCTTCTAGCACTGAATTCAAAATATACTTTACATCTAAACATTTCTCTCTACCTGTTGCTACAACTTGTATCTAAGCCGGCATTGCTTTATCTAAGCCGGCATTGCTTTTACTGAGTTGCTCAGGGCGAAGCTCTTGAGAATTATCATTGCAAATTTTTGTCAAAATATTTTTAGTTCTCTTTCAGTGTTCTATTTGCTCTTTTTTTTCTACTTTTACTATAGTCTGTTTAGACTGTAAATCAGACTATTTCTCACCCACTCCAAAATTTTCAGTTGGTCTTACCTCATTTAGATCTAATCCTGAGATCTTATTTGATCCTAGTAGAACCCTTATAAAGTGGCCTCTTGATTTTCTCCTCAACCTCATCTCTTCTGCCTGTTTCTGTGCTTTAGCTACACTAACCACCTTGCTCTTTTATGTGCCCTCCTTATAACAGTTTACCGCATAACCTTTGCACTTTTTATTCCCTCTCTCTAGAACACTGTTCTGTCTCCCTAGAACACTGTTCTGTCATATAATCAATAGCTCATTCACTCACTTCATGCTTAAACATCAGCTCTTCAGAGAGGACTTCTTGCCTGACCACCCTCTTTACTCTCTATCCTTTTTACCATACTTTATTTTTTAACTATATTTTAGTTTTCTTTGTAGATTTTTCAGTAGTTGACATAGTTTTTCATTTGTATATTCTCTGTTTGTTAATTGTATTGTCACTGGAATGTAAAAAATCATGAGAGCAGGTATTGTCTTGTTAACGTTTATATTTCTAGTACACGGAATACTGCTCAGTATTTGTTGGCTTGATAGAGTGAATGGGGAAGCATGAAACAAGTGCTTCTTGAACTCTGTGGTGAAAGACCAGTTTTAATTACCAATATGTTATAACCTAGTACTTTGTAAAATATGCTAAAATGATTTTTAAAAAGAAATACATATTTTAAATGTCACTTCATTATTAGATTCAACAGGCATAGATTACTCTGTCAGGTTGGTTCTTAATGAACATTTCTAAAAAACATCTTTTCTTCTTAAAATGAAATGGCAACAGCTGTTTATTGTTAGCACCTGTTTGCAAACCTCAATTCTGAGTAGCATAAGTTTACCATTTTATAATACCAGAACAAGTGCAAGACAGCACTTCATATGTAAGGGATAAATGAAATATTATTCTCTATGGTAGAAAAGGAGAAGGCACTTAAAAGCCCATCTCACAGAATCCAGGATGAATTTCTGTAGGATCAATACTAATTTATAAAATGGTTCTGTTATAAATGCCAGTAAAATTTAGAGCTCATGCTATGCAGAAATGAGTCTTTTTCAGTAGATTCACTGAGACATCACAATGCCAATGTCATATCTATGTCATTAAATTAAAAGTTTTTCTTAAATAGCTATTTATCTTCTTATATGTTGGTAGGTTAAATAAAAATTTCAATGAAGTTTAGGTTTTACAGAATCATAATGTCTCTGAAAATGATTGATCATTATTTTACATTTTTCATTCTTTTAATGTGTTGATTCATTTTATTTATATATCTAGGATGAGTGGAGGGTTATTACACAATGACAGTTGGAGTTTGGGATCTGGGTTAACAAGGAGATATATAGCTGAAAGCAAAATCTATTAAATTCAAGAAAATTTTTTGTGTCAGCTACTGCTGGTGAACTCCAGCCAGGCTTTCGTGTTAATTTTACTGCTTTCCAACTCCTTGATTTTTAGAAGTATATAATGACTTAAGCTTTATTGGGTAAGACTTTGTATGCTCACGACATGCTCTGTTAAATATTATTCCTGCCTTGGGGAGTTTGAATGCCCCAGATCCCTCCTGTCTTTGAGCTACTCTCCTTTTTTTATACAGATTAATTTAAAAGGTAGTTTTAGTCTCCATAGTACTACCAGATCTTCTACTGACAATGTGTCAAATGCTATAAAATCACTAGCCTCTGTTTTAATATTTCTCAATTTATTGAGACATTGTGTCTCGGGGGAAAAACATTTTTATTACATACATTTCTAAATAGTCTCTAACTTAAATTTCTTTTCAGGATTTCCACCTTATCTAATATTTTGGTTTAAGGGCAGTAGCAATCCCTGTTAACATGGAGATAGCCACAATGTAGATAGAGTTGTAGAATATCAAGAGAGTGTGTATGTGTGTGTAGATAGATATGTAGGTAGAGAGATACAGCATTAAAGGGAAGTAGTGGCATTTTATTTATTTTTAATATATTTTATTGATTATACCATTACAGTTATCCCATTTATTTCTCTCCTTTGTCCCCTTTGCCTGGTACACCCATTCCCTACCCCCTTAGTACAGGTCCATGGTTCATACATATAAGTTCTTTGGCTTCTCCATTTCCTACACTATTGTTAACTTCCCCCTGTCTATTTTATGCCTACATATTATGCTTCTTGTACCTTTTCCCCCATTCTGCCCCCACCCTCTCCCCACTGATAATGTTCCATATGATCTTCATTTCTCTGCTTCTCTTCCTATTCTACTTGTTTGCTTAGTTTGTTTTTGTTTTTGTTTTTTTTGGGGGGGTTAATATATTTATTGATTATGCTATTACAGTTGTCCCATTCCCCCCCCACTCCACTCCATCCTGCCCGCCCCTTCCCTCCCACATTCCCCCCCTATAGTTGATGTCCATGGGTCATACTTATAAGTTCTTTGGCTTCTACATTTCCTACACTATTCTTACCCTCCCCCTGTCTATTTTCCACCTATCATCTATGCTACTTATTCTCTGTACCTTCCCCCCCCCTCCCCTATTGACAACCCTCCATGTGATCTCCATCTCTATGGTTCTGTTCTTGTTCTAGTTTGCCTGGTTTGCTTTTGTTTTTGTTTTAGGTGTGGTCGTTAATAACTGTGAGTTTGCTGTCATTTTTACTGTTCATATTCTTTATCTTCTTTTACTTAGGTAAGTCCCTTTAACATTTCATATAATAAGGGCTTGGTGATGATGAACTTCTTGAACTTGACCTTATCTGAGAAGCACTTTATCTTCCCTTCCATTCTAAATGATAGCTTTGCTGGATACAGTAATCTTGGATGTAGGCCCTTGCCTTTCATGACTTGGAATACTTCTTGCCAGCCCCTTCATGCCTGTAAGGTCTCTTTGGAGAAATCAGCTGACAGTCTTATGGGAACTCCTTTGTAGGCAACTGTCTCCTTTTCTCTTGCTGCTTCTAAGATTCTCTCCTTCTGTTTCATCTTAGGTAATGTAATTACGATGTGCCTTGGTGTGTTCCTCCTTGGGTCCAGCTTCTTTGGGACTCTCTGAGCTTCCTGGACTTCCTGGAAGTCTGTTTCCTTTGCCAGATCAGGGAACTCCTCCTTCATTATGTTTTCAAAAAAGTTTTCAGTTTCTTGCTCTTTCTCTTCTTCTGGTACCCTTGTGATTCGCATGTTGGAATGTTTCAAGATGTCCTGGAGGTACCTAAGACTCTCCTCATTTTTTTGAATTCTTGTTTCTTCCCTGTGTTCTGGTTGATTGTTCATTTCTTCCATTTGTTCCAAATCGTTGATTTGAGTCTGGGTTTCCTTCCCTTAACTGTTGGTTCCCTGTACATTGTTTTTTTATTTCACTTTGGATAGCCTTCACTTTTTCCTCTATTTTGCGACTGTACTCATCCATTTCTGATTATTAGTGTTTTGAACTCTGCATCTGATAGGTTGGCTATCTCTTTGTGCTAAGTTCTGTTTTTGGAGCTTTGACCTGTTGTTTCATTTGGGCCATATTTGTTTTATCTCAACCTGTCCATAAGGTTGTAAGGGGCAGAACCTTAGGTATTTGCCAGGGTGCGGAAACCCACAATGCTGGCTTGTGGCACTGTATGTTGGGGAGGGGTCTGAGAGGGAACAGTGCCACTTGCTCAGCTGTCGGTGGGCTTTCTGTCACTTCCTCTGCTACCCACAAGCAAATTGGGCCCTTCTGTTGATGATTCCCAGGTGGGTGAGTTTGTGTACAAGTCCTAGGACCCTGTGGTCTCTCCAACGAACTCTCCTGTGAGGCTGGGAGTTTCTCCCACTGCCACAACCCCCACAGGTTTTTATAGCCATAGGTTTTGAGACTGCCTGGTTTGCCCTGGTCTGTCAGCCACCACCTCACTGCTGGATCACCCCACATGCCGCCTTTCTGCACATCATCTCCTTCCCACTCCCTTCCCTTCACCCCCGCTGCCCTTCTGAGCCCCTCCTACCAGTCTAAGTCAGTGTTTCTTCTTTAACTGCTTGGTGGTCAGACTTCTGTACCATTCAATTTTCTGGCAGCTCTGGTTGTTTTCTGTTTTTTAATTTTTTGTTGTCCTTCTCTTAGTCATGCAAGGAGGCAAAGTGTATCTACCTACACTTCCATCTTTGCCAGAAGTCCATGAGAAGTAGGGGAATTTTAAAAGAAGTGCATGCTCTAATTTAGTTATGGATATATTTGAAGATAAGCGGATTAGTTTTCCAAAACATTGATCAGTTCATTTTTTATAACTGATCATTTGTGTTTGTAGATAAATAACGTAAAAGAAGAATATAAAGGGAAATTATTTTACCAGCACAAACCCTCTTATTCCTTTACCAGTATTTCCTACATTTTCACCATCTCAGTGATGAAAATAATATTAATAGACAAAAGTTTAAGGTTTGGGTCATGCCTCTTTCTCAGAGGACTTGAAATAGAGGTTTGAAAATATTTAACAAGCTTTATAAAGACAAGGGAACATTTAAAAGTACATTAACACTATGACTGGGGAAAATAGGTCAATCAGAAATTCACAGAATACATTTTTAATAACTCTAATGAGATTGGTGGATCAGTCTGTTTTTCAGGGATTGGAGGTTATGTTATGCCATTCACTGAGGTAAGCAATACAGGCAGAGGACCATCTTTGGGGTACAGATCATGAACTGATTACGAACATCTGAGGCACCCTTGATGCATCTAAGTAAAAAAGGTATTAAGGAAGGAATTATATACATAGACCTGGTGTTAGATTAGTATGCTTTCACTAAGCTGTGTGTATTTGAGAATTGTGGAGATGGGTTGTAGAAAACACTACCTAAATCCATCCTGCTGATGATTAGGATGAGGATGTTTTTAAGAGAAAAATGTTAGTGAGTCAAAGTATAGTGACACTGAGGCAGAGAAAATTATGTTACAGACTATGCTGATAACTTTACTTCTATAAAATAATTTTTTTTTTATTTTTAACTTAAATTATGCCTGGATTGTAAAACAGAAATTGAATAGTTCCTTTTCTTTTGTTTCTGATATAAATTTGTAATATTACGGATGAAGGTGTGATTCCTAGTTAAATACTACACTCTTCCTTTATTTCATAGCCATGAAGCTGATGACTGCTTTGGTGAATGTTGCCTTAAACCTAAGTATTCATCAGGATAATACACAGAGACAATATGAAGCTGAAAGAAATAAAATGATTGGGAAAAGAGCCAATGAAAGGTTGGAGTTACTACTTCAGAAGCGCAAAGAGGTAAGTTTCATGGTATCTGAAATTCTTATGTTCTGTAAATCTGTAAACTATATATTAGTTTTTTATTCTCTGTAAAACAGTTTGTATATTTTTAAATTTACTTTTTTAAGTTATATTATTTGATCTCAAAGTTTTTAAATGAAACTACAATGTTCAGCCAGTGATTTCTGAGTGCTGTGATGGCAGAAGAGAATCACAGAACAACTTTACTTTTGAAAGACTGTAGTATGGGAGTTAGATAACTCATTAAGATTATCATGCTATGGACACAGAAAGCATGGTGAGCATTAACATCAGAAATAAGAGCCAGCAAAGCCTACATTTCCAGGAGAAAGCCAAAGACTACATATTATCTAAAGCTGTAAGGCATTCTTCTGAATAAGATTGGTCCTGATTTTATAATGAAATTTTTATATATATGCTGAAAATGATTTTAAACTTAGATTTTAGTAAGTAATATTTTTATTCATCCTCTAGGAAATAAAATTTTAGATCTGCAGTATTAGTCTGTTTTAACTGGAGAAAGGATCATCTCATTGCCACATGTAGATTGCTATCAATGAATAATGGCTTATAACAGGCAGCAAGAGGCAAGAAGTATATGATTGAATTATCATCCATTCTGTATTGGCATGCTAGGACTACTGTAATAGATACCACAAACTGACTGACTTATAGGAAAGGAAGTTATTTTTACAATTTTGTAGGCTAGAAGTTGAAGATAACTCATCTTCGCATGGCTTGCTCCCTGTTTATGGGTGTCAGTCTCTAAATTTCTCCTTTAAGAAACCAGTCATACTGTATTATGGTCCCACTCTACTTCAGTATAACCCCATATTAACTTATTACTTCTGCCACACCCTATTTCCAAGTAAGGTTTGAAGTACTGGGTTAGCACTTTAGCCTATGAATTTTTGAGTAGCACACTTCAACTAATAACGCATAGCATGTTTGAAATACTATGGGATTAAATTTTAGAAATGTATCTTCAGTAAGTACTGCTAACCAAACATATAGTTGTTATAAACTAATTATTTTTAAAAATAACATGCAGGAAAATTAAATTTTAAAAGTTAAGAGTGATTTGCAATAGTTTGAATGCTTTAGTATAAAAGTATTTTTAAACTTATTTCAGTAAAACCTGAAACAAAGTATAAAGAAAAAGAATAAGTCTAAATGAGTAAGTCTGAGAAATTTTTTCACATTGGAGTATACAGTTAAAGCCATTATTTCACTGAGTATTAATACAAAACAAATTAGAATAAGAAATAACACAATGAATGTAATTTTGTTTCAGTGTTTTTGTTCCTTTTGAGCAGTGAATAAACCCAAACTTAAACTGATAACAGTGTTGCCTAAAATTTATTATCTTTGCTATAGTGTTTTATTTTGTTGCTACATTCCACCACTGATGCTCGGATCCATGTTAACTTCTCATTTAAAATGCCTGCTATACTGGGAACTTCATCTACTCAGTTACAGGCTAATCAGATACAGAGTCATATTTGGATACTTCAGGTAGATTTGGATGTTTCTTCTGCAGTGATAAGTATGATTGTCATGGGTGATCTGTCAAGGAAAGTCAAAACCAAGCCAGGGACCTGGTTTGGACAAAAGAAATATAGAAATTGAGCCCTAGTTCCAAAACAAGTGATATTTAGGATATAAGAATCTCGCTGCCCTTCTCAAGAGAGACAGGAGGTTCTGAAACCACTGTAATATAGCTATAGAAATAATGCAAGAATATTGGTAAGATCAGATATCCATTGCACAATAAGTGAGAAAAATGATTGATAAATTACCCAGGGTGAGAATAACCAGTTATTTAAAGCAATTGGAACTGTTCATTCTAAATCAGCGATTTTTAACCGTTGTGCTTCAAAAAATTTTAAAACATGCAGTACTCAACTGTTTAATCAAGGGTACTAAACTCTTTTCACTTAGATTGTTAAATTAAAAAATGGCAACAGCCATCAAAACAATGTCCATCTGGTGTGAATGAATCAAAATTATACCCCCCCCCTTTTTATTTTTTTGTCAAATCAGCAAAAAGTATATATTTTTGGTGTGCTGCAGAATTTTAAGTTTGCACCATGAAATGACAAAGTTTGAAAATCATTGTTCTAAATAATATGATCAACATTTTAATTAATTCTTTTTTTATTTTAGCTACAAGAAAATCAAGATGAAATTGAAAATATGATGAACTCTATTTTTAAGGGTATATTTGTTCATAGATACCGGTAAGAGATTTTTAAAAATACTTAGATTTCTAACTTATCATTCATTACTTCTTTGTACTTCTGGATAGTATATAGATGTGAAACTCTGCCATGTTTATTTTCTGGAAAACAGCTTTGGCTATAAAAGCTAAATAAATTTTGTACTGTTACTGTGGAGGAATGTGTTACCTCCACCACCACTGCCACATTCATCCAGATTCAGAACTTAACACTGTCTGAGGCACCCTATGTACTTGGATTTGTATTTGTGGGATATTAATGAGGAAGTTTTAAGTTAATGCAACCATGATAAGATGTGATTGTCTTCATATTTGAAAAAATTAATTGCATTGCTTCCTGTTCTGTGGTACTCATCTTGTTCCATGAAAATTAACTAACAGTCTGTGAAGATGGGAGAAAAGGGCACCCCTGCAGATAATGCAACAGTTTCATAATGTTGCTTTCTTTTACCTTCAGCTCTATGCATCAAAGTAGAAGCAGAGTATCTCCAAAGTATTTTTGTCATGCTAATTGCAAATGAGTTTAGTTTCTCTTTCTGTGAAACCTCTGAACTTTAAAAATTATTAACTACATTATTAAAGAACATATTTCATAAGAATTAATGGCTCATATACACACATTTGTTACTGTTTGCTATTGTTGTGTTTAGTTATAGAGACACAGATAACAGATAACTTTAGACAAATTTGATACTTTAATTGGCCAGGTAATTAAAAAAGTTAGTTAAAACAGGAAAATTGTTTTGGTTTTCTTTAAATTTTTTATTTATTTTCAGAGAGAGGGGAAGGGAGGAAGAAGGAGAGGGAAAGAAACATCAGTGTTTGAGAGACACATCAATGGGTTGCCTCTCGCACGCCCCCATTCAGGGACCTGGCCCACAACCCAAGCATGTGACCTGACCTTCTGGAATTGAACCAGTGACCTTTCAGTTCATAGGCTGGCACTCAGTCCACTGAGCCATACCAGCCAGGGCCTGGAAGGTAGTTTTTTCCTTTAAATTAATTAATGAATTTTTAATTTAATCTTTATTATATTTTTTCCATTATGATTTAGTCCCCATATATTCCCCTCCCTGTAGGAAAATGTTTTTTAAAAAGTAAATTTGTTATTTTAATATGAACATTTTTATTTCATTTGAATATATAAAGATCTTTTGAATAAGACCAAGCCCTTTATTTTGAGTATAAAATGTCTGATTGGAGTTTTACACCCTCTTCTTACGTAAGCTACCCATACTATAATAAACTACTGATAAATCTATTTGGGAAAAAAACACCTAAAAACTTCATATACCTGCCATGCAGTCTCTTCTTAATTTACAAGTTTATGAGGTATAATTAACATAAAGTAACCTGTGTATTTAATTGCACAATTTGATGAGTTTTGACATATACATGCATGTGTAGAACTGCCACAGGCATGATAATATGAGGTCTGTCCAGAAGGTGTCCAGCCACGTAATATGAAAAATAGAGACATTTATTGAAGAAGATACAAGATACAACAAACATTGTATATAGGACAATGACACCCATCCCCTTCAGAGTAGCTTCCTTGGGACCTCACACTGTTCTAATTGCTATCAGCTGCCCTGTGGTATTTTCCTAAATCTCATCAGAGGTCTGAAATCTCTTCCCTTTCAGAGGTGATTTTAATCTGGAGAATAGGCAGAAGTTGCAGGGTGCCAAATCTGGGCTGTAGGGGAGCTGAGTCACCTGGGTGATTTGATGTTTCTTCAAAAAACTCTGCAAGAGACATGATACATAAGTGGGTGTGTTGTATGATGAAGCAGCCAATCACCAATTGCCCATAGCTGTGGCCTTCTGAATCACCTGAATAATTTCCATGGAGGAATGTTCAAGCTTAATGCAAAATCTGATGCAGATTCCTTGCTCTACTCAGTTATTTTGAATGTGATGGCCACACAGTACACATGCTCACTCAGTTGCCTCTACCACCCCACTGACTAGTACACTGAAGTTGTCATTGTTCACACACATGCATTCCAATCCACTCTCCTTGGCTGCCAGGTAACACTGATATTGCGTAAACTGTTTTTGTTGTATTAACAATGGCTGAACTTTTTCTGGTTATACCTCATACTTTGTACTGTTGAAGAGACAGCTAGTAAATTAGAATATAATATCTAATTTACACAGGCATAGTATATGGGATATAAAGTAAGGAGTATCAGTATGTACTCTTTACATATGTATCAGTAAAGTAAGGACATTTCTGATACATGGGGGATTGTGTGGAGGCTTCGTAGAGGATTTGAAACAAAGAGAAGTATTGGAAAGAAGTATTAATGAGATAACTGAAATTTTACAAATTTAGTTTCAAAAATAGTCTTTAGGTTGAAAAGAGTTATAGTGAATGTTGAGTAAGTCAAGGAAAATTTTCTACATCTGTACATAGTCAAAATGGAATACACCAAAGATCATGAGAAAGTCTTAAAAGCAACCCAAAAAACGAAGACTGTAATTTTAGTGATGGTAAAAGAATTTAAAAATTATTAGGCTGTCAAAACAACTTAGTGGAAGAAGAGATAACAGGAAAGATTTCAACAATTTTTAGTAGATGAAAATTATATGTCTTTTATTTTCTAGTTGAATTTTCATTTGTTTACACTATAGGGAAACATTTCAAAATCATGTTTTCACAACTCTTATACAAGTCCATGAAATGATTTATCATAAGCAAATTGCCCTTTTGTTCTTCTAATCTTTTTATTCCCTTACATTTTACCTTTGACCTAACCTGTGTGTCAGGTTGATAGTTAAAATATAAATATTAATGAAAGATTTTTCTTTGAGTGTTTATGTATCTTTGACATTCAGGTTTGAATCTTACTTATGCCCAACATTCTGTTAATAAGAAAATTAAGGTGTAATATATGGTAACAGATAGCCATATCAGCTGCTCTATGTGAGACCCTATGTATGCCTTTCCATTTATTTTTATACTGTAGTCACTAATTGATAATACAACAAAAATGAGACAAAAAATATTCCCAGTTTTATAAATGTATTACATTTCTAATGTATTTTAAACAACATCATTCTGAAATGATGCAATGAAATATATAGATTTAATTAGCAAACAGGACTGTATCAGCTCTTCAGGTCTGCACTTAAACATTACTGCCTGTCAAAAGCCTTTTTTGACCCCTGTTACTCCCCTCCATCATTTACATGCTTGCTTGTTCCTTGTACTCCTATATACTAACATTTAGCACTCTCTAAGATAATATTTATTTTATTCATCCTTAGGTTATAATTTCTGTTCTCAAGTTCTTGTTCACAATCTAATAAAGGGTAGTATGACTTTCAAGTAGCTCCTTAAGCTGTTTCTTTCTCCCCTAGACCATTTCAAAAAAAATTCTCTGTAGTTGTTCTATTTTGGAAAATGTAATTTTTTTAGCCAAATATTAGTGACAAAATTGGTTGATATGAATTCATTGTGTGCTACAATTTAGATTAGTGGACCTTCTTGAAGCTTGTAATTATTTCTCACTTTGGAACTCTCATGAGATGTTTTGTATGTGAGCGATAATTGTACTTGTGAAAACAGCCACATTAGCCCAGAGTTATTCTCTGAAATTTGTATTGTAGTCATGTCAATTTATTCAATTTTCTTACTAGGAAAACACCTTTAAGGACAGTACAAGAGACATTTAATTAAAATTCATTAAATTTCTTTTTGTTTTAAGCAGAAAATACTTTAATTCCATCTACCAAGAAAGTAATTCAAAACAAAAACTAAAGTCCAGATATTAAGGTTCATGTCTCCCCAAAAAAACAATTAACTGGGAGGATCAGTAAATTAGATACATTTTTCATAGAAATGAACATAATTATTTTTTTATGCTGTAAAAAGGAGTTACAACAAAGGATTTTGCCCCAGAATTATACTTCTAGTTCTATTTTTATTTCTTTGAATTTTCAGGTAAAGTGTATCCTGACTTTATTTTTAGTTGTTTGAGTCTCTAGTACCAGAATGCTATGAAAATTAGTCCATGTTATGATTGTCTTAAACCTTCCCTCTTGTCTTACTTTTTTACCCTCTACTTAAATCTATGCATTGGGAACTCCCAGCATCTACAGCTAAATATTAACCTTTTTAAGTGGAATGAGGCCGTTGGATATAGAGATTAAAGTGTTAAAAAGAAATTATATATGAAGAACAAGGGTTTCTTCTTTTCAAGGGTTTGAGGACTTTTCTGCATGAGAAAAGTAAAATCTGTAAAATCAGAAGTTATATTGTAATTAAATCGGTGAATATTTAGAAACATGCTGCATTTTTATTTTATAGTTTATCTACTTAAACAGGATATTATTAGCTCCCAGAGGTTAACAAAGCTAGGAGTCTAGTAGGCAAGACTAAAAAGTATTAGAAATTTGAGTTAGGCTGAGATTCTTAAAAAATTTTGAACAAGATTTCCCTACTGAAATAAAGCTAAATTTTTATGTTAGGAATTAGCCATCCATAATTTCAATACCACTGGTAATAGTAATACTAATGGTAATGAGTGGAAGAATGAGCTGTGTACATACCAAGTTACTATACTTAGTCATCACTATAGTTTTAGATAGCATACCATACCTATTCATCTTGTCCTCAGTCTGCTTTCCTGAAATTATGTGATAAAATATGCAGCCTGGTTTTTTGAGTTTTGATGGGTTTTTTTGTTTCTGGTTTTTTTTGTGTGTTTTTTGCTTTTGGATTTTATAAAGTAGTACAGCAGAGAATAAAAGCACACTGTTCCCTGAGAGATGACTACTTAGTAGGATTGAGAAAGCTGGTAAAATGCTATCATTTGGGTATTTAGTGGTTGTGTTCTGTTTTTATTTGGCCAGCCCAGTAGAGAAAACAAAGTGTATCAGTTTGCAGTTTACAAAGGTGGAAATTCACATTAAATAGTTTAGCAATACCAAGTGACAGGCAAGGATGTGTGAAGCACTGACTTATGGAAAAATTAGTTAATACTAATAAAACTGAAAATGTGTACTCTGTCACCTAGTAATTTAACTTCTAGGTACTATGAAAGAATGTCTTACCAACTTAGTTTGACCATGTAGTACATCAGATAAACAGCATTCCAAGAAAAGAATACTCAATTGCCTTTATACATGTTAAACACTTTAGTATTTTCTATCCTAAGTACTTTGATCTTTTTATTACCAGTCAATAAATGTATTTCATCATGTGTACTGTTTGAAAGCACTACCATAGGGAAACTCTTACACATGTGCACAAGGAGACATATACAAGAATGGTCATGGCATTCATTGTTAAGAAAGGACACCTGTATATCAATGAGAGAATGTATAAATAATTTGTAAAATATTTATAGAAAGGAACACTGTACATCAGTTAAAATTAATATATTGGAACTGGAGCTATGTGAATCAGTATGTGTAAATGTCATAATATGATTTCTGAGAAAAAATTGGAGAGGGTACTTTCAGGATATTAAATATGTACAGTTTCAAAATACATAAAGCAAGAGATAAACAGTTAAAGCCTGATGATACAGATGGAACTGATAGTCATTGAATCAAGGATGGTCATTTATTCTCAGGGAGGGAGATACATCAGTAAGATGTATATAGAAGGTTTTAACTATAATAATTTAGTTCTTTTAAGTTGAGAATTAAAATATTACAGTTTGAATATTTTTATTATGTTGTCTCTATGACTTTTATATCAGAAATTTTTTCATATTTATAAAAAAATGTCCTTGAACTATTTATATTCAGTATTATGAAGGCCTAGGAACATTCTTTCACATTTGTAGTAAAGCTACTTTTTGTACACTATTGTCTGTAAATGACTGGATTGATGGCATTTAAAAGATTATGATAGTAAACATTTATGGAAGGTTTAGTAGGCGCCAGGCACATTTTCCTTTTATTAAGTGATTTCATTCTTACCCTAACTCTGTGAACTCCAGCTACAGTTATTATCCCTGCATTACAGATGTTGAAATCTATGAAAGAGGATTGTAACTTGCCCTAAGCCACACAGCTAGTAAATAGCAGAGCCAGAATTTGAACTCAGGATATTTTATTTCAGATTCTGTACCATAAGACTGTGCTATAGAATCTCTCCATTAGAAAAAGGTATTAACAAACAAAAATAATGTAGGAAAACTAAAGATTGTAATTGGTAGTATGACTTTGAAAGAGAAAGTTTCCCACATTTTTATTGTTTAGCAGTGACAGGGACTTAGAAGGGTCTGTGGTTTATTAGAGCAGAGAGTGAAATATTAATTAGAATGCCAGCACCCATCTTGTCACAAAAGAGCAACTAAGAAAGTTCCTTAGTTAACATTAAAATTCCAGCTACCAGTAAATTATTGCCAGATTAATTACTTGACAGATGATTGCTTTGTATTTGAGTAAGTACAAATTATCTTAAATTATAAGTTATTCACATATGGTAAATCAGAATTCTTAAAGATCAATCTACAAAAGAAAGTTAGGATTCACTTTATTGCATTTAATATCTTTTTTTTTTTAGCTAGAGCTAATAACCTATTAAAAGATAAGGTAAAAATAATAACATCATAGTTGGTCATGATTCAGAGATTTAAGAGTAGGAAAATTTCAGGATAGTTATATTGGGTGCTTATAGTGAGATGAAAAGCTGTCTGGGTATGAGACAGAAACCTGACTTTTGGTGTTGGTTCTACTACCACTTCATAGTGTAGTCACCAAGGTTGTTTCCATTGTTACTAAATGTGAATTATTACTCTATCCTGTGCAGTTACATTAAGGTTTTGTGTTTTTCAAAATATCATACATTTTCAAATAACATTTGCCTCTGCAGTTTTGTCTCATATTAGTGTGTGTCTTAGTCATAAAAATTATTTACTTTCAACTCATTACATATGTGCCCGCTTAGAAAGGTTCGGTTATTTAGGGAAATAATTTTTGAGTTCTACGTTATTCTATATTCGAATGTTGGTACTCTGATTTCTTCAGATTTAACAGCATGTTTGTTGACTTCATAATATTTGTGAGGCTTTCAGAAAGCTCTAAATGCCTAGTCTAATGAATATAGTGTGGATGAGTTAAAAATAACATGATTTCCAGAGCATTATTTTTCAGTTTGGTATCACTAGTTTTTATTCCATGGCAGCCATAGAAAAAAAAAAACCAGAAGATATTCTATTTTGGGGACCTTTGAGAGTACAGATATGAAATGGCATATTAGGAATAATCTTAATATTTATTCTTTGCTGAAAATGAGTGTGAAATAGATTCTACCTTTTCATATTAATTGGGTGTTTGTTTTTTTTATTTTCTCCCTCCTCTAGTGATGCTATTGCTGAGATTAGAGCCATTTGTATTGAAGAAATTGGAGTATGGATGAAAATGTATAGTGATGCCTTCCTAAATGACAGTTACCTAAAATATGTAGGTTGGACTCTTCATGACAGGGTAAGTTATGTTCCAGGCTTAGATATATAGTATGCTATACTTGTCTTATTACTAGACAATATTTTTAATAGTATGGGAATCTAAGGTCATATAGCAAAATAACTTAATTCACCTGATGTACATGATGAAATATGAGACATCAGCCCACTTGTGAAAACCCTTCTTACCTAGTAGTAATGTTTTAAACAAAAATGGGCAGTCTGGTACATACAAAATTTTAAGAGAACATATTATCCCAAGAAACTAATTACAAACTTGTTCTAGTTTAGAATCAGAGGACATTCTTTATTTTTCTTAAAATAGAAACAGTAAGCTTTCTGGTTTTGAACTATTTAGGCTCATTTACAGTAGAGTGTTCTCAAGAGTTGAATAGATTTGTTGGACTCTAGGATATTTGACTAAAAATATATGATATTTGTATTTGAAGGGATTCTGACTTTAAAACTAATTTCACATTATTGAGTCCTGAATAAGTAATCCTCTAAATAATCAGGAGGAGTGATAAATTATTAGAATTTTTATAATAAACTACTTCATATTCTATAACTTGAACTGCCAGGTGTTCACAAATACAGAAATATTACAGAAATTTTTTAAAGATGTTATTTATTTATTTTTAAACAGGGGAAGAGAGGAGAAAAGGGAGAGAAACATCAATGTGTGTTTGCCTCTTGCATGCCCCCTACTGGGGACCTGGCCCTCAACCCAGACTTGTGCCCTGACTGGAAATCCAGCCTGGGACCCTTTGGTACACAGGTCGGCACTCAGTCCACCAAGCCACACTAGCCAGGGCTACAATTTAAATTGTTATGGTGGCGGCGATAATGGCACCAAGTGTTAGACCAGTGGAGTCAGGCCTTGGTTCAGGAACCTTGGCACTTGAGTTCTAGTTAAGAAAGTTTTTTAGAAAGTCACAGAGGTAAAGTTAGTGGTAGAAGAAGTGGGCTCAGGAAACAAATTACAGAGGCAAAATAAGGGCCCTTGGACCTTACAAGAGAGAAAGGTAAAGGTAACTTGCCTGAGGCGGGGGGGGGGTGGGGGGGGTGGGGGGGTGGGGAGGCATGATTGTGCTCCTGGAAGGGAGAGCAGCACTGAGTTCTTCTTTTGAGGGTTTTTGTCTGAAGGTCTCAGGGGAGGATCACAGTAGAATGTTCATCACTTTTCCAGATATGTCCCTTCAGCATTGTGGTCTCTACTGTTTGGTCGGCACCAGGGAAGGGGTCCCTAATCTCAGCCATGACATCACTTGTCTGGTTTTGGTGCTTTACTGGGCCTAGAGCTGAAACACAACGTAGACCTAGATGTTATCTGTAGGTGTTAATGCTTAAAAGAGTAGTAATGCAAGAGTCCAAATGAGAGTTGTATGAGGCCATTCTTTGGCCCATTGTTTCTCCTTCAATGGGGAGTCTATTGCATGATCAGCAACATGCCAGGGGAAGGTCCCAACAACATGACCAGTGATATCAAAGGTCGAGGGGTCTACACCACATGACCAGTGATATCCTAGGGGAGGAAAGGTTACCCTGGAATTGAGGTCCTTGTTTTCCTAGTTTTCCCCTTTGCTAACTGTTAGTTGGTCTAACTTGAAGCAGGCTGTGAAAGAATTCACAAAGAAAAGAGAGTGCCGAGAGAAGAGTTTTACCCATTTTCCAAGAGTGGAAAGGGGCATGGTATGGAGAGATAAACCAGCATTGAGGGGTGGGAATGTTGAGCTTTTATTATAATTGGATTTAAAAGGGTAGGGGGGTTGCTGTTGTGTGTACCCTGGGCTTTGGGGGGGGGCATTTTAACACAGGAGGTTTTGGTTGATTATGCATAAGCTGCAACTTGCTGCAATGTTATCTTTTGCCTGTTGGTCTAGGGGATGGTTAGTCACCTTCTCTGATCTTGCTTTCCAATAATTTCCAGTTCTAGGGACATAAGCTCAGAAGAGTAAAAATGGCAGTCATGTTTAATAAGGTGATAGGCCTCCTGGACAAATGGCACCACAATAGGAAGTTATACCAACTTTATCCTTTCATAAGTACCCAGGACTTTCCTCCCTGATGACCTTTTGTATCTGACCTATCACCCTTTCTCTGCTTGTGTCTGTCTAACTGCCTACCACAGTTATAGTTCATAATTTCAGTTGTTGAAATTTGTCACAGCTATTAAAAGACTTTTTTTTAAATTCAATTATATTCTTAAATTTTTAAAGCAAGTTTGATAATACAATACTTTATCTTACTATTATCAACTTCTAGAGGACTTACTTTTTAAAGTATTATCAAAGATTTTCTTTCTTTGAAGTGTCTTTCTCTGGTTTTAGAATTAGGATAATGCTGGCCTTATAAAATGATTTTGGGAGCCTTCCCTCCTCTTGAATTTTATGAAATAGTTTGAGGAGAGGAGTTCTCAGAATGTTTGGTAAAATTCACCTATGTAGCCATCCAGTCCAGGGCTTTTGTTTGTTGGCAGTATTTTCATTAGTGTTTCAGTTTCACTAGGTGTAAATCTATCTATTCAAATTTCTCTGATTCTTCCTGATTTAGCTTTGAAAGATTGTCTGTGTCCAGGAATTTGTCAATTTCAACCAGGTTATCCAATAGACCACTCTCCCTGATGAACATAGATGCTGAAATCCTCAACAAAATGTTAGGAAACTGAATATAGCAATGTATCAGAAAAATCATAGAACATAAGTGGGATTTATTCTGGGAATGCAAGGTTGATAAAATAATTACAAATCAGTAAATGCAATCCACCACATACACAAAATGAAAGATAAAAACTACATGATCATATCAGTAAATGCAGAAAAAGCATTTCATAAAATCCAGCAGCCATTTATGATAAAAAATAAAAACAAATCTCTCAGCATAGTGGTAATAGAGGGAACATACCTAAATATAATAAAGGCCATATGTGACAGACCCACTGCCAGCATCATACTCAAGAGGCAAAAAATACAAGTGTTCCTCTTAAGATCAGGAACAGGACAGCGATGTCTGCTCATACCTCTGTGATTCAACATAGTACTGGAAGTCCTAGCCACAGCAATCAGAGAAGAAGAAATAAAAGACACCCAAACTGAAAAGGAAGAAGTAAAACTCTCTTTATTTGCAGATGACGTTATACTGTATATCAAGAACCCCAAGCATTCCACCAAGAAACTACTAGAACTGATAAATGAATTCAGAGAAGTAGTAATAGGAAAAAATTGATACCCAGAAATCAGTTGCATTTTTATATTGACAAATTAGACTTTTTTTATGATTGTTGAAGTACAGTTGTCTCCACTTTTGCTCCACCCATCCCACCCTCCCACCCTTGAACCTAACCCCTTTGGCTTTGTCTGTGTGTCCTTTATGTTTCTTGATGGCCCTTCCCCTATTTCCCCCATTATCCCCCTCCCCACTCCTTTCTGGTTACTGTCAGTTTATTCTTTATTTATTTATTTTATTTTATTTATTTTTAGAGAGGGGGAAAGGGAGGGAAAAAGAGGGAGAGAAATGTCAGTGTATGGTTGCCTCTCGTGCATCCCCCACTGGGGACCCAGCCTGCAACCTAGGCATGTGCCCCAACTGGGAATTAAACCAGCAACTTTGGCTCGTAGACCCTTGCTCAGTCCATTGAGCTATATTAGCCAGCGCAGTTTATTCATTATTTCAATGTCTCTGGTTATATTTTGCTTTATTGTTTGTTTGTTCATTAGGTTCCATTTACAGGTGAGATCATACGGTATTTGTCTTTCACTGCCCGGCTTATTTCACTTACTATAATACTCTCCAGTTCCATCCATCCATCAACAGGGTTATTGCCTTATTGATGTTAGCCATATTGATGTCAGAATGGCTAACCTCAATAAATGGACAAACAACAAGTACTGGCAAGGATGTGGAGATAGGGGAACCCTTTTGCACTGTTGATTGGAATGCAGATTGGTACAGCCAACTGTGGAAAGCAGTATGGAAATACCTCAAAAAATTAAAAATGGATCTGCCTTTTCACCCAGTAATTCCATTTCTAGGAGTATATCCGAAGGAACCCAAAACTATTTTGAAAGAACATAAGCACCCCTGTGTTCATTATAGCATTATTTACAATTGCCAAGATAATACAAGCAGCCCGAGTGTTCAATAGATGAGTGGATTAAAAGCTATGGGGGATTTACCCAATGAAATACTACTTGGCCATAAAAAAAGAAAATTGTACTCTTTGTGATTGTATGGATGGACCTGGAGAACATTTTGCTAAGTGAAATAAGCCAGGCAGAAAGACAAATACCATGTCACTCATGTATGGAATCTAAAGAACATGCTGAACTAACAAGGACAATGGGGACAGACTCATAGATGGAGACAGCTAGTGGTGGGGGTGGGGGGCTTGTTAAAGGCAGGAGAGATTGAACAAAAAAGGGAAAAGGACTTGGACATGCACAACAGTGTGGTGATTGCTGGGGGGGAAGGGGGTATAAGAGGACTAAGTGGTAATGGGAAAAATACAACAAAGATTAAACTTTTTAAAAAGTATTATCTAAGGTATTTTAAATACCACAAAATTGCATAAATTATAGTAAAAGATCCCAAAAGGATTTTACAAGCCATTTTTGCTGCTAAGAAAGAGTTCAGAGTGTAGGGAGACCATTCAAGTTTATTGCTCAGCTCCATACTTGCTAATTTTTAAGGATGATTGAAAGGGGTTCTTCCCTACCTCTTTCCAGGGAAAATTCAGTTAGTATGTAGTGAATTTTTTTTCCTGAATTTTATCATTCCTAGCAAATTCAAATTATTTTCTGTACACTAATAAATCCCAAGCTTGATTCTGTATTTTCTTTGTTTTAATGATCTTGTGTAATTGGGAACCTTCCCATCAAAGCCTCATGTCGTCCTTGCTGGTGTGGCTTGGTGGGTTGAGTGCTAGTCTGGGATCCAAGAGGTTGCCAATTTGATTCCCACTCAGGGCACGTGCCTGGGTTGTGTACCAGGTCCCAGGTTGGGGGTTGGGCCATGCCAGAAGCAGCCAGTTGATGTTTTTCTCCTATTTTTCTCTCCCTTCCTCTTTCTCTAGAATAAATAAAGTCTTTAAAAAAAAAAAGCCTCGTGTTAGGTTTATCCAGTGAAATTTCACTACGGTGCGAGAGAATGTAGAATTACACAGTTTGTCCTTACACTTACACACACTGTTAAATCCCGCAAGATGAACTATTTAGGAGTAAATTTAAAATCCTTAACTTTTAATCCTCACCACTACCATACCAGTTTTCCTACTCCCTCCACCTCCCTTATAGAGTATTTACTGAATATAAATAACAATCACCAGTTTTAACAGAATTTATATATGACCACAAATTCTGGGAGTAATACCAATTTGGTGTAATTTATCAAAAAAAAATAAAGAACTATCATTTTAAAATCAATAAAGTGTTTGTAGAAATCCTCCATGCTAATAAAGGAAATGGTAGGTTTCTCTTGTATGACATTTTCAGTAGAACGATTTTGTCAAATTAAGGAACATTCAAACCTGTAATAATTTTTATAAGTTTATTTGAGACAAATTGATAACAGTTGCCAGGAGTGTCATCACTGGATTGACTTCACTGGATTGAGAAATGCTTCTGGAAATGGCAGTTTTGCACCTTATTATATGCAGTACAATCAAAAGAGAAGACTTAAGTTGGTTACATGAAATCCAGTGGTGATAATTTAGGGAGGCATGAGAAAGCAAAGTGGGAGATACCTTGGATTGGATAAAAAGTAAAATGATAGACGCCTACTTCTTTTATATAGGTTGGTACAGGATAGTTAACAGTCGATAATTAACACAATAACAGTAATGATGAGGAGATTTGCCTTCTTCCTCTGGTGCAGTGCCTGTGCTTTGAGAGGTCCATAAAAAGGAAATTTGACATTCCAAAGGTATGTTACCTTAAATGCAAAAAAAGACAATAGTCAGGCTCAATTAAGGTAAATATTGACTTGTATCAAGGATGATTCTGTCCTGTCGCATGACTGCCCACCATGACCTGCTTTTAGTTTGAAAGTTTTTAATTTTTGACCACCCTATGTGATTGAGTTCTCTGAGTTTATAAGGCCATCACACAGGCCCCCCCTGAGCTTGTCAAGTTTAGTATGTAGCCCCATTTGTCCAAAACTTAATAAATCTCTCCTACAATTTCTAGACTTCGTATAAATATTAAATAACCCCTTCTAAACTTTTGTTTTTATTATTCCCACTCTAATCTTGCACTTTTTTTCTCTGAGGAGTATAGTCATTTGCTTTCTCTCCTTCTAGTCTGGTTGAAACAGCTCATTTTATAGGATATGGCTTCTGCCTTCAGACTCATTCTGTGCCTTTTCAAATGAGCTAATAAAACAATTCTTTTTTTTAAGATTACATTTTAATTATCAATTGTATTTGTTTCAGTTTTATAGAGATGAAATTGATATATAACATTGTATTAGTTAGGTGTACAATGTAATGTATTAATTTTAGAATTTTAGAAGTTATAACCTAGCCTACCCTACTAAATAAGTAAGACAAACTGCTTTTTAACCTTGCCAATTTATATAAGTTTTATAGTATAAGTTTAGTCAATGGAAAGAAAATCTCTAACAAGTAAAATAGTTACTAGAGATTGTTTGTCTTTCTGTTGATCAAAATTTACTTCTAAATTTTCTACCCAGTTTTAGTTCTGTCATTAAGGGTAAAATAGAATGATACATCTAATTTATAAACACATAAAATAATCTCTGTGTTCTGGGCTAAGTATTTTAATCTCTTTGTATATTTATGCTCATGACCCTAGATTGCCTTTATCCTTTCCAGTTTGTCAGGAGTTCTCTGTACTGTTTTTGTTTTTAACGAATGTGTAAAATTCTTCTGCTTTCTTATATATGCTTGATTTCTCATATCAACATTTCTTTAGTACTTGGGTAGTATCTGTTTTCAGTTAGTCTACCTCATTTCCTCTTCTTTGTGTTGAATCATTTCAGATTCTCTTTCTCTTAAATTCACCCAAAACCTTTCTGTATATGTAAAGCAAATGACATCTATTGCCTGTCACCAGAAGTAGACTTTCTAATGCTTTGCCCACTGTGTCTTGATATTGGGGCTGCCACAGAAAATACAACACAGTGAAGCTCTGAATGGAACAGTGCTTTCTTTACTCACACAGAAGAGGGACAAAGCAAGATCATTTTCAGTAGTGGGTGTCATTCCACCATAGCCAGCCATCCCTCCCAGTAGTCAACACAGAGCACTTGACCTGCAGGTACCCTTTTGTGACACAGGACTAAAAATGCTGTCTCCTTTCCTCAGGGGACAGATTTAGTAGTGAGGTTGGCTAGGTGCCATATGAAACAGGCTAAAACAGAACAAGAGAACATAAATGGAGTCTGAAAGAGGAAGAGTATTCCCATACAAGATGATAAACCCAGCATAAGCTGTGACGACTCTGTCTCTTGCTAAGGAGTGTTCCAGGCCCAAGGTCCACTTTTATGTGGAGTGGTGGTGTCAAAAGACTTCATTCATGTAGGAGACTGTTTTTGTCAACAGTTCACCCCCCACTCCTGCTTGGCCACTAAAATAACATACAAAGTATATCAAGTCCTGTGCAATTGAGTCTATTTGGGTTCCCGAACAACTTATGTGGACATGGATTGCTTATAGAGCCATTGTGTCATCTGGAGGCAACACTTTACAAGGGTAATTAGAAGAGCCAGGTCCATGAGGACAGTCAGGCCTCCCTGGAGAATGGACTTCAATCAAGACCTCAAGTGCCTGGATTAAGCCAACTAGAGAGGGCAAAAAGTGAGGGAACGGGGCACTGAGACTATACAGCTGATAACCATCCCACCTAAGCATGGATATTCACCAACTCAGTTTTTAAGTTCCTCAAATTGTTGATGTAGTTTGCAGAGAGAAATGCTGGTAATAACACAGATGTCACCCTCTTCTGCCAGTGGATAATTGAGGGTTATTTGATTATCCACCACTACTTTGACTGGTGAGTGTAGTGTGTCTTGTTGGTCTTGGATGGCCAGGCAATGATCTTAGCTGTTCTGCTATGGTTAAGGGCTCTTTTTTCGAGTTCCTGTATACTTATACCTGGTATTAGAATTTGGACAACAGAATGAATCAGCGGTTGGTTTGTCTTCCCAGAAGGGTACTGTGAGCTACTCTATGGTGTTAGCAAAGTGAATCCTTTCCAGCCCTCTCTGCAGTTGCTCACATGGACAGTGAGCCCTGTAACTCTTGAGACAAGAGATGATTCCCTTGGAGGCAGATATTCTGTTGCACATTGGGGTCTGCAGAGAAATACATAACCAATAGGGGTGCAGGTGACACCTGTCAGGGATTTGTTCTCATAGTGTTGACCAGTCCAGTCATATACAGTCTCAGCTTGGTTTTGCCACATGGTTATAGACAGAGGAAAGTTGCACATGGAACTTCCAAGTTCTAAATGTCAATACACATAGATCAGTAATAACCATTCTGGTACAAAGGTCTTTTTCTGTCATATTACAGATAATATTAAAGAGGGGGACTTTAGCTTCTGGGCCTGTATCAAAAGACTTGTTCAGCTTGAGGAATACGAAGTCTATCCAGAAAGTATCTGGCCTTGTAATATGAAAAATAAGACATTTATTGAAGAAGATACAAGAAACGTTGTACATAGGACAATGATGTCTCAGTGTCCTTCAAAATAGGCACTTTGGGACCTCGCACATTTCTCCCAGTCCCCATCAGCTGCCCTGGTTATATTTTCCTGAATCTCATTGACAGTCTGAAATATCTTCCCTTTCAAAGGTGATTTTAGTTTTGGGAAAAGCCAGAAGTCACAGGGTGCCAAATCTGGGCTGTAGGGGGCGCTGAGTTATTTAGGTTTTTGATGTTTCACCAAAAAACTCTGCAAAAGATCTGATGCACCAGCAGGCACATTGTCGTGATGAAGCTTCTGATCATCAGTTGCCCATAGCTGTGACCTTCTGAATCATCCAAATAGTTTCCACAGAGGAATGTTCAAGCTTAACACAAAATCTGGTGCAGATTTGTTGCTCTGTTCACTAAGTCATATTGAATGTGATGGCCACACAGTACACATGTTTACTGAATGGTGTGCACCGCCCCATTGACTAGTACAGTGAAGTCATCGTTGTTCACACATGCACATTCCAGTCCACTCCCCTTGGCTGCCAGGTTACATACAAACAGTTCTCATTGTGTTAATAATGGCTGGACTTTTTCCAGACAGACCTCATAGCTTGAAGGTCTGAGTAGCATCAGTTTGTCTCTCCTCCCTACAGCTGTACTGATGTTTGTCAGGGTGTTGTTCTAGGCAAAGCAGAAACTTCTATATGAATGAAAAGAGGAAAGATGATGAATGTTCCACTCCCCTCATTCCATGAACCTCCTGAGGCCAGGGATGTCTCATCTGCTACTCATGGATATCATTGCCTTGGTATTCCACCCCAGACTGTCCTAATCTTGATGCTACTACCTCTGTGGGCCTCCAGTGCCCTTATTACTTGACACAGGTGTTTTGGTTTCAGTTGCCAAGTCCCAGAATGGAGGTCACATCTTGCACAAACTCAACGTGTCCAATAATATGATCCACCTGATTGGAAGGATCAATTGTTCCTAGCACCGTAGTACTGCTTGGTTTTATCTCCCATCCTTGTAGTATCCCAGAAAATGGCTATCCAAGGGAAGCATCATATTCTGATAAGAGTCAAGGGGCACTGTTCCGGGTGCTATGGCAGCTGGAACTGTAAGCTACTCCAGAAACGTGGACTCTTGAGAGGAAAAAAGAAAAAGAATGATTGGTATACTGACATTGTGATTTCGTGGGCACAGCCTAAAAACACAGCTCCCTGCTCCCCTCCCACCCACCTCATCCAAGCTCAGTATTTCTCAACATGTGCCACAACGCTATGTTTCCCTTGCACTGGAGTACAGTGTTTATTAACAGCCATACAATCCTTGTTAGAAGGGAGTACAGATTCGCTAGCAGGCTGTCTTAGTTTCCTTTTCTTTAGTTGCTGTTTTAAGTCAACTGTTCATTTGTTCAGTGGGTGCAGTTGTTGATTGGATACATGGAAAGTTCATCATATTCCACAAAACTATGCCCCTTGTTGTCTTGTTTAGGCAGTGAAGGATGTTCCTTAGAGTGAAGTCTGATGGGTTATCAAAAAATATGATCAAAAGAAGAATAGTCTAAGTAGCTGTTGATGAATAGTGTGGCGGCATCTCTGAGCAGGACTGGAGGGTAAGGAGTTTAATGTGATTAGTTTTCCAGACCCCGGCAAGTCTTAGTCTTTGGTTAAATGTATCCTGTTAATTTGAGGACATTGACAACAGTCACTAGAGTTCCGTTTATGTGTTCGGGTTTTTTAAAAGTCCTTTTCCATGAGTATCCACATGAAGGATATATATTTTTTTTCTTCCTAAGCAGTAAACTGCTGCCGTGATTATTTTCCCCATGTGGAGGATCTCCTAATTGTCCAGTCTTTTAGTTACCATTCTCCTGATGAGTTGGCTGGGCCATTGGCAATAGGCCATGAGTTGATGAAAATGTATCAAGGCATGTTGGTAGGGGTGGCCTGCACCAATATCACCACATTTTGGAGCTTGGCCTATTGGTTGAAATGTCCACATTTTGCCTCAGTCAAAAGATTGTCACCTACTGATCCGATGACAGCTGTAGGAGGGGGCAGACACCATCTGCCTTTAGTTTCACAGAGTTGTCAGTAAAACGTGCCATGCTGTCAGCAGACATGTCTTTGACTCTTGGGCTCTAGGTAGCTCCAGGAAAAGGCCAGAGCACCTCCTATGGATGTTTGGATCATTAAAGTAAATGATTCTGCTTAATGGACCCTACTAGTCCCTTGGGATTCTGGCTAGGCCCAATCTTGTATGTACTGTTTCCATTTGATGATCAAGCTCTGTTGAGTCTTTCCAGTTTTATTAATTGGCTTCATAATCACCCAAGTGAGAATGGGTAGTACAGGTTGTAGTGTCACATGTGGCACTCCAGCCATAAAGTGGTCTATCTCCACCAGTGCCCAATAGCAAGAAAGGAAATGTAATTCAAAAGAAAGATACTGGGTAGCAGCTTCTGGGAATTTGTCCAGGATCCAAGAAGCCAGTGTATCCCATTGGCAGTTTCTTGCTGTCACAGATTCCAGTCAGTGTATTTGGTAGTTGGGGCAGGGGGAGAGATAGGGAAACCTGCAATTTCATCAGGCATACAGGTCAAGGTCCCAAAGGCTGTGCTTGGGCCACAGCTTGTTGAACAGTTTCCAACACTTGCTGTTTCAAAGGGCTGCTTTGTGCTTTACCTTGATTAAAGGGGCCAAGAGAGCACCCAGGTAGGGGGAATACATGATATTTTTAATTACACAGACAGGCCCATTACCTATTGGGCCTCCTTTTTATTGGTGGGAGCTACTACCATGGCCTACGTTTTTGTTTTTGTTTTTTCTAAATATATTTTATTGATTATGCTATTACAGTTGTCCCATTTTTTTCCTCCCCTTTCCTCCTCTCCACCCACTACCCCCCCCACCCAAGGATTCCCCCATCTTAGTTCATGTCCATGGGTTGTGCCTAGAGTTCTTTGGCTCCTCCATTTCCCATACTATTCTAAACCTCCCCCTGTCTATTTTGTACTTACCATTTATGCTTCTTATTCCCTGTACCTTTCCTCCCTTTCTCCCCCCTCCAGCTCTATGTGATCTCCATTTCTGTGATTTTGTTCCTGTTCTAGTTGTTTGTTTAGTTTGTTTTTGTTTTTGTTTTTTAGGTTCAGTTGATAGTTGTGAATTCGTTGTCATTTTACTGTTCATATTTTTGATCATCTTCTTTCTTAGCTAAGTCCCTTTAACATTTCATATAATAAGGGCTTTTGATGATGAATTCCTTTAACTTGACCTTATTTGGGAAGCACTATCTGCCCTTCCATTCTAAATGACAGCTTTGCTGGATACAGTAATCTGGGATGCAGGGCCTTACCTTTCATGACTTTGAATACTTCTGTCCAGCCCCTTTGCAAACTTTGCCTGCAAAGTTTCTTTTGAGAAATCATCTGATAGTCTAACGGGAATCCTTTGTAGGTGTCTGTGTCTTTTTCTCTTTCTACTTTTAAGGTTCTCTCCAATGTATGTGGCGGAAAGGTCCTAGAAGGCCATGACCTACGTTTTTGTTTGATTATCTCTGGAATGCTTTCTCTTGACTTTCTGCCTAATTGGCTCCTAGGAATTTCACCCGTTCTTTGTGCCAGGCCCTGGACTGGATTATTTATTTGGATTTATATTCAAATTGGCACTAGTCATTTCTTCATTGACTGAGTGTAGCACTGTAGCCATATGTTTTTTGGTTGGCCTTGCTATCAGGATGTCATTAATCTAATGGGCAACTAAAATTTCTTTGGGGCCTTGGGCTTGTTGAAGATCAAGCTCTATCCACTGGTGACATATTGTACAGTAATTTAGGTATCCCTGCAGAACTATAGTAAAAATACATTGTAGGCCAGTGTGTGTGAATGCAAATTGGTCCTGATCTTTATCCTGGAATGGGATCAAGTAAAAGGCATTACCCAGATGAGTAACAGCATACTAGTTTCCCATTGGGATTGGCACTGTTTTAGTGACAGTGATAATGTCAGGGACTGCTGGAGCCAGAACTGAAACTTTCATGTTTAACTTATGGTAATCTGTCTACCTCCAGGCTCTGGAGGCTTTATAAAATGGCCAGGCTGGGCTGTTAAATGTTGACAAAATGATGTTCAGCACCTCTGCATTGTCTTGAATTAACAAAATAATGTCCTTTTCCCCACCATACTTTTGTTGAGCAATGTGCCATAGTGGGCAACTCTGGGGTTGGTCAGGAATGCACTTGGCCCATTATACTTGAATTTATCATTGTTATGGTTCATACACTGTAAAGCAGTGGTGGTCTTCAGTATGTCACACAGCCAGAATGTTAATATCTGTTAGATACTCAGTTTTGAGAACCACGATTATCAGAACTGGAAATGGTCCAAAGGGCTCCATCCACAATCACATGCAGACTTGTCTCCCAAAGGTAACTTACACCCTACCCAAAATCACCCAATGTCGCTATTTTAATCCTAGCTTTTTTGGGACCTGAGATTATTGTCATTTGCACACCAGTATCTAAGAGCCCTATAGAAGTCTGCATTCTACCCCCCCTTCTATCCTGACGGAAGCATGGGGCCTCTGATGGGGACCCAGAGACCTTGCTCCCATGCCTAACTGTGCTATTCAGCCCTAGACATTTGAGTCTGCAAAATCCTGTCAGAGAGATGTGCCAGCCAGGCTGCTTGAGATTCCCCTGGTTCATGCCAGTGTCTGTCCTAAAGTTTTCATATTCACTTTTAGCGGTATCATTGGTAGTTTCCCATTGAGTGAGAACAGGTATTATTTGAGGCCTGCAAACAACCTTGGTCAGGTGAAGTGTCCTGGATGGGACTTCTTTACTTCTTTCACAAATCATTTTTAACCCCTAAGGCACCATGGAAGCTGGGGAGTGGTCATTGGAGCACAAAGGCAGCCAAGAGTCAGGAGGTAGTTTCTCTACTCTATTTAGGACCCACTTCAGATTCCACCCTCACCCATTTCATCAACTCATCCTTGTTGATGGGGAGGTCATCTGCATCCCATTTATCCCTGTATGGCCAGAGGGAGGCCACTACCTCATTCAGTTCATTACTACCACTCTACCCGCAGAGTTGGCACCACCCTCTCAATGCGGCTGACTAGACAGTTATTTTAATCCTCGTCTGATGATACATGCATTGATATTTTAGAGAGAGAGAGAAAAAAAAATAATCAGTTGCCTCCTGTACTTGCCCTGACAGGGATCAAACTTGTGATCAAGGTATATATCTTGACTGGGAATCCAACCCGCAACCTTTCCATAAGTAGGGCAATGCTCCAACCAGCCATGCCACACTGATCCTGCCAGGCAGGGTTAACTAGACTTTTTGTTTCCACCATGCTATGTATGTTTTGTTATTGGTGACTCATTGTATGTCTTAGTAAGGAGGTGTTCCAGGCTGAAAGCCCACCTATTGTTTATTTATTTATTTATTCATTCATTCGTTCATTTATTTCAAATTTTAAGACAAAGTTATTTACAAAGTTACAGACATAGTAAAAGTAAGCCAGCTGGGCTGCATAGGCTCAGGAAACAAGTTACAGAGACAAAAAAAAAAGGCCCTTGGAGCTTAGGAAAAAGGCGAAGATAACACGCCTAGGGGAAAAAGAGGGGGAAGAAAGGCCCTGGCATGCTCCCAAGAGGAAGAGTGCCCCAAGTGGAGGCCAGTCTTCCTACTGCCTTTCCCAGCAGTACATAATAGTGTCCCTCCCAAGACTATATCTTCTCTCCTTAGTAAATAAAAATAAACAGATACAAGGAAATTTTTGGAAGTGGTGAATATGTTTGCTGACTTAATTGTATGTAATAGTACCAGGCATATGTGTATTTGTCCAAAGTCATCAAAGAGAAGTTGTTTTTCAATTATGTCTCAGTAAAGCCGGAAAAAAAAAAACCATTTCACCATGTCTCTCTACTCCCTTCACCTCTGCCATATGCAAACACACCTCTCCTTGACAAGACACCTGAATTTGGTTTATTTTAATTCTTTCAAAGTATTCCCACTGAATATCTGTATCACATGTATGCATTTTAGTAACAATCAGCATTTTCTTCTAGAAGCATGAGTTTAAAAGTACAACTCATGCCCTGGCTGGTGTGGCTCAGTGGATTGATCACCACTGGCCTATGAACCAAAAGGTTGCTTTGATTCTCAGTCAGGTCACATGCCAGGTCCCTGGTTAGGGGCGTGTAAGAGGCAGCCAGCTAATGTTTCTCTCTCAACTGATGTCTCTCTCCCTCTCTTTCCCCCTCCCTTCTCCTCTCTCTGAAAATAAAATCTTTTAAAAAGTAAAATAAAAATACAGCTCATTATGAAATTGGGCCATTTTGCTTCATAATACTTTTTATAGCTCCTAACATTTTTCTTCAAAGATTATTTTGAAAAATTGTTGATAGAATAAAGAATCTCTGACAAATATTGCACATTCCCCTCCCTCAACAAGTCACTTTACCTTTAGCTATTTCGTTTTTGGGGTTGTTTTTTTTTCCTGTTTTCATGTATTTTTTAAGTTACTCATTCAAAAAATAATTATTTAGTAGTGGCTATGCATTAGGCACTGTGCAAACAGCATTCAGATTCAAATAAAACTTTGTGTAATGGAAAAACAAAGTATTCAGGTGCTATAATAGAAATATCATCAGAAGATAGGAGAACAATTACCAAAAAGGAAACTAGCATTTTCATCTGATTAGGTTAGTTTACAGGGTTTGTTTTTTTTTTTAAACACTTCTATGGGTAGCACTTAAGTTACTTGTTAAGTGCCTGTAATGTGGACAGGGCATGCTATCGGTGAAGAAACAGATTGGGAGGAGAGGTAGTTGATTGGGAGTCATCACTGGACAAGGTGAAGATAAAACCTGATTAATGTGTTTGATCTACCTGTAATTTGCTGTGTGAACTTGGATAGGTGGAGTAATTTCATCTTTTTTGGCCTTGCTTTTAAATATATAGTTGGAGACCATTAAGGAAACCACTTACATGCTATCTTAGGTCTGGGGTTGTTATTTTACATTGCAACCGCTATCTTTAGTCTTTTGTTCATCCATTGTTGCTTTCTTGTGGTTATGTAATACCTTTGTTGGTTTTCCACCTGTTTTGCCTCCAGGAATAATACCACGTCCTATGAGGCATCTCCATCCATCCCCGTGGGGCTACCCTTTAACCTTGTTGTCCATGGCAATTATGGGGTGGGCAAAAGTAGATTTACAGTTGTGAATATGTGAAACACAGTTTATCTTGTATTATTTATTAGTTATTGTATCATTTATTCGTATTGCAACTGTAAACCTACTTTTGCCCACCCCTGGATTATGCCCCCCTTGCATCTAATAGTTTGTCTTTACTATTTTGTGACCTTGTCATCTCTTGGCTATTGGAAGCTTAAGTTCTGTTTATCTCCCACACTCAGCCCTAACCTGTGAAACACAGGCAGTATGGAGCTTCTCAGTAATGCCCATGTCTCTATCACAAGTCTTTTTCTTATTGCCTTGGTAGACAAAGTATTCTCTGGGCCCTCCTGAGAAACATACTCAACTTGAGGGACTTCTGAACTTATATAATAGATTCTGTCTTGCCTGCTTACTTTCCTGTGTCTTTGAATTTCTTCCTTCATAGTCTGGCACACAATTCTGTTATCTGTTGCATTTAATATGCACCGTTGCCTTTTACAAGAGCCATCCAGCAATATGTTGGACCATTTCCAGGTATCTTTAACAGGGCCTTAAATGCAGAGTCAAGGGAGAGTGCCCTATATCCAAAAACTCTCCTATTTTTTATTTCTACTCTCTGATCCAATACCCCCAGCATCCAATCCCTAGCATCTTCTCCTTTTTTTCTTCTTGTTTAGATTGGCCCATTCCTTTAGCACTTAGAGCATATAATCCTTCTCTTCCCTTAGCAGACAGAATACTTTTCATTTGGGCCATGCTGAGATTTGACCTTAGACTAGTGGCCACAAGGGGAGTTTCCTGTATATCATGAGGAGTGCTATAAGCATTGTCCTTAAGGCACTTACTTCATTTGAGGCTTTCATATAGTTGAAGGTGGGGGGCATACTATTCTCTAACAAGGAATATGAGCTTTATTTTGAGGCCCACAAGTTCATGGGAAACTTGGAGTTAAAGGTTTTCAGCTGCATCCACCAAGATATTCTTTAGACTTGCATCTCTTTCTTATATAGCTCTGGTTTTGGCATGGGAGACTTGTCTGGGATGCAGACTCTCTTAAAGTCTGCTACCTTGAAATTTCAGTCCTGGGCCTGGTCTTCATTATGATCATCAGCTCTTTATCTGCAAAGGATAAGTGTCTCTTTAAATATTGCCAAAGAGGCAACATTTGCTTAAAATTTGTGATTAACTTGTCATTTTCTTTCTTTAACATATCAGTGATTCTTAGCCATGCAGTTCTATACTCTTTACTCACCCTGCTCCCTCAAATGCACATCCCCTTTCACCCACAGGTAAATTAGAAAATGGCTGCTATCCAGTAATTGGGTCCTTCTTCATAATAATTCATCTTTCAAGTGCTCCAACCCCATAATCCAATCATTGATCAGCTTCCTAGGACCACCACTGTAGGTACAAACTGTTTGGCTCACATTCCCTAGAAGACAAGCCTGAGTCAGAGATTTCTGTGCTTGCGGTACATTGAGGTTTATACTCTGAAAAGCCTGTGAGAAAATGAGGAAAGTAAGATAAAGCAGGAAACACTAACTGAAATGTGATTTATAAGTCTTACCTAACAAGATCTCACCAGGACCTTTGAAGAATAAATTGCATCTCAGAGGTTGTCCTGCCCTGAGACAAGGAGGTTGTGTGTTTTTGTCCTACATCATTCCCCTCTGGCTATGGGCCTTAGCCTGGAGGAGAGAAAGGGTGTGGATAGGAGTGACAAGATGGAGCATAATCTCCCAGGAATCTCTGTGCCTGGTGGTTCTTTTCAGCCGGGGTCAGTTCTCTACAGAAAGGTATAGATCTGAGCTATTAGCAATCAACACTGGAGGAAAGAGGAAGATTAGCCTCCTTTACGGGGATCTAGGAGGGACAACAACAACATCTACTACTGGCACCTCAGGTACTTCCTGTGTGCTAGAGACTTTAACCAACAAACATCTAATTCAGTAGTATGCTAGAACTACCTTGGATCAGCTTGCAAGAGAGTGATTATGCACATCCCCTTACGAATAACATCTCCTTGGTATCTTGAAATTGGCCATGGAGGGATTATTTACAAAACTGAAATCTGCAAATGCAAAAATTCAGGGCCCGGTCCCCAGAGCTAGGTGTTAAAACTTTTACCAGCATACCCCAGCATTTAATCCTCGTAACAACCTTATGAAGTTAGTATCATTTTATAAATGAGAAAACTATTAGAGTGATTAACCATATTTTGCCATGTATAATGTGTACTTTTTCCCAATTTTGAGGAGGGGGGGGAATAAGGGTGCACATTACGCACGCAGCACATTATATCTGGCAAAATAGGGTAATGCACTTGCTATCTCATGTAGCTATTAAGCTATAGAATTAGAAATAAAAGCTATTTTTTTCTGATTGCAAAACCTGAACTCATTGTTATAGCACATTGTTTCTTTTTGAAAATAGAAACTTCAGTATTCTTTGAATCTTTTGAGAGAGTGGGCTAAATTTGTAGATGATACTGAATACACTTTGATCACCTTTAAACTACAGAGTGAGATTTTTCTTCAGGATTATTCAGTAGTTACATGAATACAAATTGGAGTACCCTTGAAATTGAAATAATAGGTTAAAAATTCTCTCAAAGTGCCATAGTATAAGGTGGATAATACTCCATGCTGAATCAGAGTTGGTAGATGTTTGAACAAGGTGTAGGTTACTTTCAAATGACTAAGGGGTTTTGGTGCATTTTTAATTAATATAAGTGAAACACAGCTGATACAATTGAAGTTTCATCCTATGTTGAATTACAATGTGAAGTAATGGAAGGGTTAAGCTAAAAATTACATGAGTCTTCACAGAGACTTGAAAATCTTTTCAGTCCTTTTGACATGGAATCGATCACTTCTTTTGTGTTTTTATTTGTATTTCTATAGCAAGGAGAAGTCAGGCTGAAGTGCTTGAAAGCTCTACAGAGTCTGTATACGAATAGAGAATTATTCCCCAAATTGGAGCTATTCACAAACCGATTCAAGGTAAGCATCAAGAAAGCTTAGCTTATTTTATTTTTCATCTTAAAAATGCTACTTGTAACTAGTTGAGCAAATGCCATTACCACAACCAGTGTTTAGTTCGTATTCTTTACAGCATATTCTTTAGATAAACCTGTATTAAGTAGATGAATAAATCTCTGCTTTACAAAATATATTACAAACATCAGTTTTCAGTTATTCCCTCTGACAGAAAGCCCCCTTGCTTAAAACAAGATTTTCTTTAATACAGCTTTTTATAATTACATTAACTTTGCAAGTTAACGTTAATTTGTCTCAGTATTAGGGAATGCAAGTCAATGAGAAAGATTTTAGATTATGAACATTTATTCTAAATACCTCCTTTGTGTGAGTAGGGTTATAATAATACAGTTTTAAGACTAAGGCTTCCATTTAATTTATCTTGAGTCTTGCATGCACTTGCCAAAAGATGTTTCCTTAGGTCTGTCCTGACTTATTTTCTGCTTGTGGTTGATTTGATTTGTAACTTATTTTCAGGATCGCATTGTATCAATGACACTTGATAAGGAATATGATGTTGCTGTGGAAGCTATTCGATTGGTTACTCTGATACTTCAGTAAGTATAGTTAAAATCTTCATTTAATCTTTTGAAACTGTAATGTCCTTTTTCCCAGCATTATTGATGTATTTCACATATATTACCTGAATATAAAGGGTGGGGCAGAAGTAGGTTTAATAACACAAAATATGTTTTGTGTTTTATGTACTCATAACTGTAAACCAACTTTTGTCCCACCTCTACTTATTGTTTTAGATTCTTCTTTACATTTTAAGGTTAGGTTTAAAATTCGGCTTTTCTCTCTTTTTGTTTTTTATTATGACTGTATCAGTTTCCTCCACATAAAATTTCTTTTATGCTCTGGCCAAGTAGCTCTATTGATGAGAGCATTGTCCCAATACACCATTGTTGCAGGTTTGATCCCTGGTCAGGGCACATACAAGAATCAACCAATGAAAGCATAAGTTGAACAACAACTCAATGTTTCTCCCCCCTACCAGCATCCCCTTCCCTCTCTTTCTCTAAAAATTAATGAATAAACATTTAAAATATTTTTAAAAGTTCTTTTATATAAGAAATACTTTTTTAGTTTTTTTATATAAGAAATATTAATGAAGAAACTAGTCCAGAGGAAATATCAATGAAGAAATACACCTTTCTATTTTAAAAAAAGAGAAAGAAGGCTTCAAAAGGGATAGGCTTTTCAAATAGGCTTTTTTGGAATGGCATAGAAGTAGGAGAATGGAAATAAGGCATTTAAATAGTGTCATTAATATGGTAGAGATTTTAAATAGTAATAATTTTATTTACAGAGCTTTGACTAAAAACTAGGAAGAATTTATGATCCTTCCTCGGGAGAATGTAGATTCCAGCAAAGTCATTACAAAGCCTCCCCTCCCTACTTCATGATTCCACATGTATCATGTACCAGTACCATCTATATTGCTGTCTCTTATTGTTTTGACCTTTTTCCTCGTTTCTGTTCCTTATTATTGTGGCTTTATAATATAGTATATGTTAAAAATATGACCGCCTCGTTTTGGGTGATTCCTTCTTAACCTTTCTTTTTAAAATACACTTCGCTCCTTCTGGATTTTTTTCCCCTCTTTATGAATTTTTAAAGTACATTTGTTTAGTTCCTCAAAAACATCTGTTAGGATTTTAAATATTGGAACTGCATTTACTTTCATGATAAATTTAGGAAAGAATTGAGGTTTTATCTTACAATTAATCATTTGTGCATAAAAATGGTGCATTTTTTAAATTCAAATCTTATTAGATCTTTTATATGAGGTTTAAATTTTTTCATAGAGGTATTGTATATTCTTTATTAGGTTAATTTTTGAGTACTTTATAGTTTTGTCATATGATTCATGTTTAGTTTTAAAAGTGTTTTCTGCTCGGTGTTTGCTGAGGCACAGAAACCCTTCATTTTTATGTTGGTCTTCCATATTTTACCTATTAGAATTCTATGCATTCTTTTTTTTTTAATTATATATTACTGATTATGCTATTACAGTTTTCCCATCTTTTCTCCCTTTTATCTCCCCTCCACCCTGCATTCCCCCACCCTCCGGCATTCCTCATCCCTCCTTAGTTCATGTTATACATACAAGTTCTTTGGCTTCTCGGTTTCCTATACTATTCTTAACCTTCCCCCATCTATTTTATGCCTACCAATTATGCTTCTTATTCCCTGTACCTTCTCCCCCACCCCATTCTTCCCCTCTGTACTGAAAATGCTACATGTGGTCTCCATTTCTCTGGTTCTGTTCCTATTCTAGTTGTTTGCTTAGTTTTTCTTTTTCTTTTTAGGTTCAGTTGTTGATAGTTGTGAGTTAGTTGTCAGTTTACTGTTTATTGTTTTTGATCTTCTATTAGATAAGCTTCTTTAACATTTCATATAACAAGGACATGGTGAAGATGAACTCCTTTAACTTAACCTTATCTGGGAAGAACTTCATCTGCCCTTTTATTCTAAATGATAGTTTTGCTGGATAGAGTAATCTTGGATGTAGGTCCTTGCCTTTCATGAATTTGAGTACTTCTTTCCAGCCCCTTCTTGCCTGGAAGGTTTCTTTTGAGAAATCAGCTGATAGTCTTATGGGCAGTCCTTTGTAGGTAACTCTCTCCTTTCTACCTGCTGCTTTTAAGATTCTCTCCCTATGTTTCATCTTGGGTAATGTAATTATGATATGCCTTGGGGTGTTCCTCCTTGGGTCCATTTTCTTTGGTACTCTCTGAGCTTCCTGGACTTCCTGGAAGTCTGTTTCCTTTGCCAGATTGGGGAAGTTTTCCTTCATTATTTGTTCGAATAAGTTTTCAATTTCTTGCTCTTGTTCTCTTTCTTGGCACCCCTATGTTTCGGATGTTGGAGTGCTTAGAGTTCTCCCACGGGTTCCTAAGCCTTTCCTCATTTTTTTTGAATTGTTTGAAATGAAGAATTCTGTTCTGGTTGCATGTTTGTTTATTCCTTCTGTTCCGGATCTTTGATTTGAGTCCCGGTGTCCTTCCCTTCACTCTTGTTTCCCTCTATATTTTGCTTTATTTCACTTTGGGTAGCCTTCATTTGTTCCTTCATTTTGCGACCTGAACTCAATCATTTCTGAGAGCATCCTGATTACTAGTGTCTTGCACTCTGCATCAGATAGGTTGTCTATCTCCTTATCGCTTAGTTCTTTTTCTAGAGGTTTGACTTATACTTTCATTTGGGCCATATTCTTTCTCATGGCACATCTATTATGTCGTAAGGGGCAGAGCCCTAGATGTTTGCCAGGGCAGGGCAACTCACGTGCTTTTTTGTGCCTCTGTCTGGGGGAGGGGACAGAGAGGGAACAATGCTGCTCACTTGCTGTGCTCTAGCCCCACTTTCCAAAAACTCTCCTTTGAGGCTGGGAGTTTCTCTTACCTTCGCAATCCCTGCATTATTTTACATCTAGTTTTGAGTCTTTAGTTTCCCGTTAAGCCATCCCTGCTTTGTGCACCTGGTCAGCTGCCTTGCCCCAAGTCCTCTCTGCTGAGCTGCCTGTCTCTGCCCCTCCTAACAGTCTGGGTGAATGTTTAACTCCTTGCTGTCAGAGTTCCATGCAGTTTGATTTCCTGGCACTTCTGGTTGTTTATTGTTTTTAAATTGGTTGTTATCCTTCTTTTGGTTGTGTGAGGAAGCGAAGCATTTCTACCTACACCTCCATATTGGCCGGGATCTCCATCAGGTCAGAACTCAATGCATTCTCATGGTTTGTTAAATGTGTTGGGTTTACTGTGTAGAATGTTATATCATCTGCAAACAGTTTCACTTTTGTCTTCTTTTTGTTTTATTCTCTTGTCTAGTTGAATTAGTCAGAACTATGAGCACTATAAAAGTATTACTGAAAGCAAATGTTCTTTTTCTTTTTTGTTCTTTAGAAGGCATCTAAAGTCCTTTGTTTCTGTGATTTCTGAGATATGTTTTTGATATATGATAAAATTTCTTTTGTGTTCTGTTTTCTCAGATTTTTTTTTCATGTATTCATGAGCCTGAATCTCACAGGTTTATCTAATGGTAAACCACCCTTGCTTTTCTAGAAGAAATCTTGTTTGAACATGATGTATTTGGTTTTATTTTATTTTGCTTAAATACAATACATTATATTTTAGGGTTTTCACATATGTGTTCATTTGTAAGTTTGACATAATTTTTTCCTTGATCCAGCTTCAGAATCAAGTTTATTCTCTTTGTAAAATATGTTCAATAGTTTCTTGCCCTTCTTCTGTTTTGAAACAGTTTTTTTCTGAGTGAGATTAATTTTTCCTTGAAACTTTGATAGAATTCTCTTGTTAAAGCCATGTCAGTCTTTAGTTATCTTTGAGGAAAAGCTCTTTTGTTACCATTTCTACTTCTACACTGATTACTTATCTAAATTATCTATCTTTTGCTAATTTTAGCTTTCTTTAAACATTTAAAAATATATTAATTTCATCACTGTATCCAGATTTATTATTTCATAACATGTTACTTCATAAAACTTTTCTATTTCTTGTTATTGGCTCTTATTTTTAATTATATTTTATTGATTATGCTGTTACAGTTGTCCCAATTTTTCCACCTTTTCCCCCCTCATATAGAAGCCTAACTCCCCCAGGCAATCCCCACACCATTGTTCATGTCCATGGGTCATGTGTATAAGTTCTCTGGATACACCAATTCCTATATTGAACTTTACTTCCCATGGCTATTAAGAAGGACCTACTTGTCTTTATTCCCCTCAACTCTTCACCCATTCCCCACACCCCCTCCCATCTGGCAACCATAAAAACATTCTCTGTATCCATGATTCTGTCTCTGTTCTTCTTGTTTGCTTAGTTTGATTTTGTATTCAATTGTTGATACATATGTATTTATTGATATTTTATTCTTTATAGTTTGATCTTTTTCTTAAATAAGTCCCTTTAACATTTCCTATAATGATGGTTTGGTGATGATGAACACCTTAGGTTTTTCTTGTCTGGGAAGCTTTTTATCTGTCCTTTGATTCTAAATGATAGCTTTGCTGAGTAGAGCAGTCTTGGATGTGTAGGTCCCTGCTTCTCATAACTTTGAATATTTCTTGTGAATCCCTTCCAGCCTCCAAAGTTTCTTTAGAGAAATAAGCTATTAGTATTATGGAAACTACCCTTTAGGTAACTAACTTATTTTCTCTTGCTGCTTTTAAGAATCTCTGTTTGTTATTAACCTTTGACATTTTAATGATGATATATTTTGGAGTGGGCCTCTTTGCATCCATCTTGTTTGGGACTGTCTGTGCTTCCTGGACTTGCATGTCTATTTCCTTCACCAGATCAGGGCGGTTTTCTTTCATTATTTTTTCAAATAGATTTCCAATTTCTTGTCCTTCCTCTTCTCCTTCTGACACCCCTATGATGTGAATGTTGTACCCCTTGAAGTTTTCCCAGAGGCTGCTTATACGATCCTCATTATTATTGGATTCCTTTTTCTTGTTGTTCTGAATGGTTGTTTTTTTGTTTCCTTATGATCCAAATGATTGATTTGATTCTCTGCTTCATGCATGATACTCTTTTTCCCTGTAAATTGTTCTTTATTTCAATTAGTGAATCCTTTCTTCTTTACTGAATCTTTTATATGCTATTGAGGTCCTCACTAAGTTCCTTGAACATACTAATAACCAGTGTTTTCAACTCTGCATCTGATAGATTGCTTATCTCTGTTTTGTTTAGTTCTTTTCTAGAGTTTTGCTCTGTTCTTTAAATTTGGGCCATGTTTCCTCATTTTGGCAGCCTCCCTGTGTCTATTGGTATATATTTGGTAGAACTGCTATGACTCCCTTCTTGGTAGTGTGGTCTAATGTAGCAGGTGTCCTGTAATACACAGTGGCATAGCCTCTCCTATCACCCAAGCAGGATACTTGAGGTATGCGTTTCATGTTGATTGAGTACACCCTCCTCTTGTAGTTGAGCCTTGTTGCTATTTGGCTGGTCAGTGGGAGAGACGTCCACAGGCAATTCAGCTGCACAGATTGACTGTGACCACTGACCACCAGTGTTCACCTACCATGGGAGATCGGCTGTGCAGGGGCAGGTGGTGGTGCTCTGACATGGTCTGTAGCTGTACACTGGTGCACAAGCCCTGGGTTTTCCTGGCTGGTTGCAGGCCAAGGTTAGCCCCCACCTGTGTTGTGCCCAGGGCCACACTGCATAAGCTATAAAGCAATCTGAGATGGCTTCTACTGGCTGCTACTTGTGTTGGATTTGGAGATTCTTCTGTGAAACCAAGCTGTGAGTCTAGTTTGGCTGCTTCTAGTGCTGGGGCTGAGGCCACTTGGCAAAATATACTGTGGCTGGGGGCTCACTGAGGCCAGCTGTTGTTTGTTTGAAAGTATTTAGGAAGTTGTGAAGTATGAGCCATGACCAGTCATATATATGGAAAAGCCACTGTTAATGGCTGTAAATTGTGTGAGACGGAGCCTCCGGGGATCTCCAGTACAGGGCAAACATTGTTAACCAGGTTGATGGAGTCTCAGATATGGCATCATCCTGCTGGCTATGTGGCTGTGTAGGGGAAGGGTCAGAAAAAGGACAGTGGCCTCTGTCCACCTTTCTGTCACGAGAGAAAACTGTCCCCAAGCTCACACTTTGATTGCAGACACTTCTGTTCCTCCCCATGTGCCACTGATGTCTTTCAAGCTTCTATCCCATTGCTAGAGGTCTGAGGGAGTGAGTCTGATTAAGGTCATGTGTGGGTTGCTTGGTACTCCAGCAGTTTCTCGTACCTATTCAATCTCCACTGGTTTTTGTAGGCAGAAGTTATAGGGATCTTTCTTCCTGGCACTGGAACCCTGGGCTCAGGGGTCTGGTGAGTGGCAGGGACACCTAGCTCCTGAGCTGTACCTCCTGAATTTTTATCCACCACGTGGATATAGGACCAGGTCATTCCATATCTCCACTCCTCCTACCAGTCTGGATGAATATGATTTCTTTAATTCTGTAGTTTTCAGACTTCCATTGAACTTGATTACTGACAGTTCTGAGAGATGGTTGTTCTATGTTTTAGTTGTAATTTTAACATGGTTTTGAGAGGTGTGAGAGGAGGTAACCTGTGTTTACTCCCCCATCATTACCCAATTGCTCTTTTTACTCCATTTTACTTGTATCCTCTTTTTCATGATCATTCATGCCAGAGGTTTGTTCATCTTACTACTCTTTTCATAGGACTAGTGTTTTTGGCTCATTTGTTTCCTGTTAATAATCATATTTAAAGCTCAATAGTGCATATATCTTTAATTACTATACTGATCTTAGAAGTTGGACACAGAATATTTTCATAGACAATAAATGATTAATATTTTGATTACCTGTATGATTTCCATTTTAATCATAGATTTCAGTATTATTTTTGTTTTACCCAGCTATGCATATATCAATTTTTTTAAGTTGTGCTTTCTGTTTTCTTATATGATCTGGGAATGTGTTCTGAGTGGTTTGGTTAATTTTCTAAGAACAACATGTGCTTACAGTGTAGAGCAAAAGTAGGTTTACAGTTATGAGTAAGCAAAACACAGTTTAGTCTTGTGTTACTTATTAATCATTTTTATTTACTGTGTCATTCATATTACCTGTACCTTTGCTTACTTTTTCTGTGTTTTTTAAGAGGAATGTGTGAAAGTCGCTAAGTACTGTTGTTAACTTAAAGTTGTTGCTTGGTATACTTCATAGTATATATATTGGGACTTATATGTTCGTGATTTTTACACCTTCTTATACTTTTCATCTTAGTGTTACATACAATTCTTTCTTGCCATTTATGATGAATTTTTCTGTTCCCAAACCTATTTTAAAATATTAAGCCCCCTAGTTATATTTTGTTTATAAATTTTAAACTCATCAATAGCTTTTCAATATCTTTCCTTCAACAAAAAATATCCTGACATTCCCCCCATCTACCTGTTTCATTTAAATTGTCTAGAGCAGTGATTTTTCAACCTTTTTCAATAGGATAAATAATAAAGGAAAAGGAAGTTAACAAATACAGAATATCTGATTCTCTGTGGTCACATAGCCTACCTTGTTTGGAGTGAGAAGGCCCAGAGTTGACTCGGCACTTGGGGATTGGATGACTGAATATACTGTGTTTCTGGTCAAGCAGAGCATTTACAAGGACACAAAAGTTATCTAAGTTTTGGTTTGCTGATGTGTCACCCTACACAGTTGCGGTTTCATCTTGGTCCTCGAAATGTATTTCAACACTCCCCATGTTTGCTTGTCCTCTTAACCAATAATTTTCGTCCTTTTTCATCTCGTGGCACATATAAACTAATTTCCTAAAATTCTGCAGCATATCAAAAAATACTTAGATTTTGCCAACCTTGAAAAAAAAAATAGGTATTAGGGCTGGCTAGGGTTGGAGGATATCTGAGCTTACAATCTCGGGAAGACACAAGAATCAGCCTTGGCACAACCTATCTGCACTTGCACAACAACACACAAGACATGGGGGGGGGAGTGACCCTCAGTCAACCAGCTGCAGGCAAGGACCCACCAAAGAAAGACCCAACAACAATCAAAACCCGATTACATCCTGAGAACCAACATAAAAAGTATCCAAAGAACATCTGGTTGGGGTGATCAAGGAGACTGCACCACTGAATCTCATTAGGCTTCCTACCACAGAAGTTCACACTACAATATCAGCAAGTCAAAAACAGATCAATTTAACAAGCAGAAGCAAACAAGAAGAGTCTCACAAATAATGGGAAGACAAAGAAACAACCCACAATCGAAAGGAAAGGAGGAATCCTGAGAAAGTGCTAAATGAAACAGAGGCAAATCAACTATCAGATACTGAGTTCAAAACAATGATTACAAGGAAGCTCAATGCACTCAGTGCTAATTACCAAAAACTATAGGGAAACTACGAGAAACTTACTGCAAAATATATCAGCATAAAAAAAGGACATAGAAACTATCAACAGAGGCCAAGAGGAAATGAAGAATACAACTTCTAAATTGAACAACATGGTAGAAGGAATCAAAAGAAAGCTAGATGAAGCAGAGGATCAAATCAAATCAGCGGCCTGGAGGACAATGTAGAAAAAACTCCCAGAAAGAGCAAGAAAAGGAATAAATATGCAAAAAGAATGAAGAGGGTTTAAGGCAAAGATGGCAAACACAAGGCCGGCAGGCTGAAACTGGCCCGGCACCCTATTTCTACCCAGCAGTTGTGCTGAACTCTTGCTTCACTGTTATGGAGTAGTTACATTTATACAGTCCTAAAGTTACATTCGACCCTTTGAAGGCAACTGTGAGGCAGATGTGGCCCCGGTGAAAATGAGTTTAACACCCCTGGCATTAAGGGAACTGCAGGACGTGAAACATAATAATATCCACATTATAGGGATAACAGAAGGAGAAGAAAAAGAGCAAGGGATAGAGAATCTGTTTGAAAAAGTAATGATGTCAAACTTCCTTAATTTGATGAAATAAAAGCCACATATGTGCAAGAAGCACAGAGGGTCCCAATCAAGAGGAACCCAAAGAGGCCCACTCCAACACACAACTCATAATTAAAATGGCAAAATTCCAAGACAAAGAGAGAATCTTAAAGGCAGCAAGGGAGAAATAGGAAGTAACATACAAGGGAGCCCTGATAAGGCTAAGCTGAATTCTCAACAGAAACACTATAAGCTAGCAGGGAATGGCAAGAAATATTTCAAGTAATGAGCATCAAAGGCCTGCAACCAAGACTACTCAATCCAGCAAGGCTCTCAATTAAAATGAAGGTGAAATAAGAAGCTTCGCAGACAGAAGAAGGCTAAAAGAGTATACCTCCACCAAGCCAGCATTGCAAGATATGGTGAGAGGACTGCTTTAAGAAGAGGGGAAAAAAACAGAAAGAGAGCAACACAAGCACAAAGGGAGTGAAATGGCAATCAAGAAGGACCTATCATTAATAACATTAAATGTAAATGTATTGAATGCTTCAATCAAAAGACATAGGATAGCCCTGGCTAGTGTGGCTCAGTGGATTCATTGCCAGCCTGTGAACCAAAGGGTCAACTGTTTGATTTCCAGTCAGGGTATGTGGCTGTGTCGTGGGTCAGGTCCCCACTGGGGGTCATGTGAGAGGTAACCACACATCTATGTTTCTCTGCCTCTCTTTGTCCCACCCTTCCCCTCTGTCTAAAAATAAATAAATAGAATCTTTTTTTAAAAAGACATGGGATAGCTGAATGGATAAGAAAGTATGACCCACACATATGCTGTCTACAAGAGACCCACCTGAGAACAAAATACCGTCACAGACTCAGTGAAGGATTGGGAAAACACATTCTGAGCAAACAGGTGCGTAAAAAAAGTCAGTGTAGCCAGTCTCATATCCAAAAAACTACGTTTCAAAACAAAGGTCATAAAAAGAGACACAGAAGGACACTTCATAATATTCAAGGGAAGAATCCATCAAGAAGACATAAATATTAGAAACATACATGCAGCCAAACATAGGGGCTTGGAAATACATAAGGACATTCTTGGAGGACTTCAGGAAAAATATACACAGGAACACAATTATATTAGGGGATTTTAACACTCCACTGTCAACAATGAATAGATCTTCCTAAGAAAATATAACCAAGGATATTGTGGAACTCAATGATGCATTAGATTAAATGGACTTAACTTTATACACACACAGAGAGAACTTTTCATCCCAAACAAGCAAAATACACACTCTTCAAATGCACATGGAACATTTTTAAAGATAGAGCACATGATAGGACACAAAAGAAGCCTCAACAAATTCAGAATCATTGAAATCATATCAAGAATTTTATCAGACCACAAGGGTCTGAAATTAGAAACCACCCTCAAGGAAAAAACTCAAAAACACTCAAATTCATGGAGATTGAATAGCATGTCATTACACAACAAATGGGTTAAGAATTAGATCAAGAAAGAAATAAAAGATGCTTCTAGAAACAAATGAAAATGAACACATAGCAATCTAAAACCTATGGGACACAGCGAAGGCAGTCCTAACAGTGAAGTTCATAGCAATACATTCTTACCTAAAAGATATAGAAACATTTCAAATAAACAACCCTACCATACATCTTCAAGAACTGGAGGGACAACCACAAACAAAGCCCAGAGCGAATAGAATGAAGGAAATAATTAAAATCACAGCAGAATTAAATGACATAGAGACTAAAAGCACAATGATAAGGATCAATAAATCCAGGAGCTGGTTCCTTGAAAACATAAACAAAATCGACAAGCCTTCAATCAGACTCACCAAGAAAAGAAAAGAGAGGACAAAATTAAACAAAATCAGAAATAGGAGAGATTACATCTGATACCACAGAAATACAAAGTATTATAAGAAATTACCAAGAACAACTGTATGACAAGAAATTTGAAAACCTGGGTGAAATGGACAAATTTCTAGAAACTTATAACCTTCCAAAACTGAATGAAGAAGCAGAAAGCCTGAACACACCAATAACAGCTTGTGAAATTGAAGCAGTAGTCAAAAAACTCCCATCAAACAAAAACCCTGGACTGGACAGTGTCACAGAAGAATTTTATAAAATATTTAAGGAAGAGATAACCCCTGTCCTTCACAAACTATTCCACAAAATCCAAGAGGAGGGAAGACTACCAAACTCTTTTTATCATCCCAATCCCAAAACCAGACAAAGGCACAACAAAGAAAGAAAATGATAGGCCAATATTGCTGATGAACACAGACGCTAAAATCCTCAACAAAATATAGGTAAACAGCATACAGTAATACATCAGAAAGGCCATACACCATGATAAAGTGGGATTCATCTCAGCGATGCAAGGATGGTACAATATTCACAAATCAATAAACATAATACATCACATAAGCAAAAGAAAAAAAGACAAAAATCACATGATCATATCAATAGATGTGGAAAAAGCATTTGATAAGGTACAGCACCCATTTATGATAAAAATACTCAGCAAAGTGGGAGTAGAGGGAGCATACCTCAACATAATAAAGGCCATATATGAGACACCTACAGCCAACAGCATATTCAACAGGCAAAAACTAAAAGCTTTCCCACTAAGATCAGGATCAAGACAAGGATGTCCACTTTCACCACTTCTATACAACATAGTGTTGAAAGTCCTAGCCACAGCAATCAGACAAGGAAAGGAAATAAAAGGCATCCAAATTGGAAAGGAGAAAGAAAAACAGTCATTGTTTGCAGATGACATGATAGTGTACACAGAAAATCCTATGGACTCCACCAAAAAACTACTCGACATAATAAGTGAATTTGGCACAATAGGGGGATACCAAGTCAATGTTCAGAAATCAAAGGCATTTTTGTATACCAACAACGAAATACCAGAAATAGAAATCAGGAAAAAAATCCCATTTGATATAGCAACAAGAAAAATAAAGTACAAGGAATAAACCTAACCAAGGAAGTAAAGACCTGACTCAGAAAACTATGCAACACTCAAGAAACAAATTAAGGAAGATACAAATTAATGGAAGCATATACTGTGTTCATGGATTGGAAGAATTACCATCATCAAAATGTCCATACTACCTAAAGCAGTTTGTAGATTCAATGCAATCCCTATTTAAAAACCAATGAAATATTTCACAGATACACCACATTCAAAAATTTATATGAAACTATGAATGGCCCCAAATAACTAGCAATTTTGAGAAAGAAGAACAAACTAGGAGGTGTCACCATAGCTGACATCAAACTATATTACAAGGACACAGCAGTCAAAACAGTCTTGATACTGGCATAAGAACAGACACATAGATCAATGGAACAGAATAGAGAGTCCGGAAATAACCCCAAGTCTTTATGGTCAATTAATATTGTACAAAGGGTGCAGAAGCATAAAATGGAGTAAAGATAGCCTCTAAACAAATGGTCTTGGGAGATCTGGACAGCTACAGGGGAAAAAAGGAAACGTGACCAGTAACTTGCAGCATTCACAAAAAAAACTCAATATAGATAAAAGACTTAAGTATAAGCCGTGATACCAAAAAATGCTAGAAGAGACCATAGGCAGGAAAATCTCAGATATTCCACACGACAGTATTTTCACCGATATGTCTCCTACAGCAAGGGGACATAAACGAAAGAATAACAAATGGGATTTCATTACAATAAAAAGTGTCTGCATGGCTAAAAAAAAATCAGCAAAATGAAAAGGGATCCAACTATATGGGAAAATATATTTGCCAATGACATCTCGGTCATGGATTTGATCCCCAAAATATATATAAGAAGTCATAGAACTCCACTCCAGGGAGGCAAATAATCCAATTAAAAAATGGGCAAAGGACCCGAACAGACATTTCTCCAAGGAGGACATACAGAGCACCCAGAGACACATTAAAAGATGCTCAGCATCACTAGCCATCAGAGATGCAAATTAAAACCACAAGGAGCCCTGACTGGTGTGGCTCAGTGGATAGAGTGCTGGACTGTGAACCAAAAAGATCACTGGTTGTATTCCCAGTCTGGGCACATGCCTAAGTGTGGTCCAGGTCCCTGGTAGGTGGCCCCCAAGAGGCAACCACACGTTGATGTTTTTCTCTCTCTCTTTCTCCCTTCCTCCCCCTCTCTAAAGATAAATAAAATCTTTTAAAAAAATAAAATAAAACCACAATAAGATACCACTTCACACCAGTCAGAATGGCCTTCATAAGCAAGTCAAAAATTAGTGCTTGGGAGGCTGTGGAGAAAAGAACCCTAGTTCATTGTTTGTGGGAATGCAGACTGGTGCAGCCACTGTGGAAAACAGAATAGAATTTCCTCAAAGAATTAAAAATGGAACTGCCCTTTCACCCAGCAATTCCACTTCTGGGATTATACTCTAATAATTCGGAAACACTAATTCAAAAGAATCTATGTATTCCTCTGTTCATAGCAGCACAATTTATAATAGCCCAGTGCTGGAAGCAACCTTTGTGCCCATCAATAAATGAGTAGATGAAAAAACAGTGGTACATTTACACAATGGGATGTTATGCAGCAGAAAGATGGAACTCTTACTCTTTGTCACGTATAGAACTGGAGAACATTATGCTAAGTAAAATTATCCAGGAAGTGAAAGACAAATACCATATGGTCTCACCTGTAACTGGAACTTAATCAACAAAACAAACAAGCAAGCAAAATATAACCAGAGACATTGAAATAAAGAACAAACTGACAGTGACCAGAGGAGATGTGGGAGAGAGATAACTGGGAAAACAAGGAAAGGATCTTCAAGGAACATGAATAAAGTACCTATGGACAAAGCCAAAGTGATGAAGGATGGACGGTTGGACGTAGGGGTGGGTGGTCAGGAGAAAGTGGAGTTGGGAAAATGGAGGCAACTGTATTCGAACAACAATTAAAAAAAAAAACATAAAAAAGGGGAGAAAGGGTATTAATTTTGATTAATTCACACTAGATGGCTATTGTTGTGTTGGCTGCTGTTCTTTTTCTATTCGACAATCTAATGGAAAAGAGGTCAGTGCTCCTAACTAGTCAGTCAAGTATTGCATGTTTTAAAAATTCTTGCGGCACACCAGTTGAAAATATCTGGTCTGGAATTTATAATGTTAAGGATAAACAGTTTTTTTTACTTCTTTGCTTAGTTTGAATACTTGCTTGTTTATACAGTAGTACACTTTCCAACATTTTTTTTCTGTTAGTTTACTTTCATTAAGAGTGTTTTCAAACCATCTGAGGTCTTGTTTTGCCAAAAATACCTTACTTTTATCCTCAATTTAGAAAATGGTTTTGCTGGTTTCAGAAGTCCATTTTAAAGATACTTTACTGCATTTTCATTGGAGGAGAACTCATCTTATTTAAAAAGTACAGTTATGGCTATCCAGCTATGTTGGATATCCTGATCATTAGGTGTAAACCTTTTGTGAATTCCTTTGAGAACCTTCCCTGCTTGAGGATTTACAACTAGTTTCTAGAGCAGTCATTGCCCTCTTTGGCTTATTTACTTTGTAATTCAGCCCCTGGCTCTCATGTTTCCTCTGTTGGAGTTGCTTCCCCTGTAGGTACTCTTGGAGGCCAAAGTCTTTTCAAACTACTCAGGCTTGCTCCCTTTAAGTGTTCCACATCCAACCTACAGGAAACATGGACCACTTACCCATAGAGGAAGTACAACTGTGTCATCTTAACCCTCTCCTATTAATCTACAATGGGTTCCTCCAGTCAAATTTTTATATTTAGATTTTTTTAAACCCTGCACAAAGTACCATTTCCTAAATTTCTTCACAATTGTAAGGGATATTTATAAATGTTTCATAGTGATTCTGTGAAACGTTATGCTCCAGTTTGGCTTAGAAGAAGGGTTCAGTGTACCAAAGCACTGACAACTTTATTTTGAAAGAAATCATCTTTGCCCATTAAAATTCTCAGTCCTCTATTTCTGTTTTGTATTATATTTTTGAAAGTAATGAGCCAAGGAACACAATACCAGCTTTTCATGGTTTTACATCATTTACCTGAAATAATCTAGCCTTATTTTTCTTGTCTTATGGGATATCTACTTTGCAAAATAACAGTAAAGTCAAATTTAACATACTATTATACCTTCTGTAAGTTCTTTTTCTACTTCTCTGTTCGTTCTCCCTTTGGAATAGATTTCTTCTCATTTATGAGTTTAGGTTCCTGAAATGTCTTACTAAAATTTTATTACTATGAGTTTAACTTTCTCCTGAAGGAATTAGCTAATTGAGCTGATAATATATAGTTGGGTGAAGGGGTTAAAACTTTGGCTTTATCCTTGTGCCCATCCTTATAATTTAGGGGTATAAGTTGGGCATGGACAAAGGTCACTGTAATTTTATATGTATTTGACAGATCCCTCAACTGCCTCCTAGCTTCTGAAACCAGGATTGAATTTTGTGAAATGAACTTACATCTCTACATGTTGTCAGGAACCTATACAGACAAGAATTCTATATTTCATTTAGCCATTGCTAATTTATACTAACAGGAGACATTTTTAAGAATGTGAATAGTCAGTAAATAGATTTTCCTTTTTTGCAAAAAATAGTGAAGGACACGATGGGAAAAAAAGAAATGGCTCAAACTGGAAGAATACATGAATGGAAAGATGGGAAATTTCTGTTGGTAAAGAATTGGTCATGGCTACTGAATCAATTTTATTTAAAAAGACTAGTCCTTACCAGTGTGCCTTAGTTGATTAGTTTTCCAGTACACAGAAAGGTCAGGGGTTCAATTAACTGGTCAGGGCACATTCCTCACTTGCAGGTTGGGTCCCTGTCGGAGCTTAGGAGAGCCAAATGGTTTATGTTTCTCTCTCAAGTCAGTGTTTCTTTCTCTTTCTCTCTCTCTCCCTTCCCCTCTGTAAGCATGTCCCCAGGTGAAGATGAAAAAAAATTAATTACAAAGAAGGGTAAATTGTATTGTAAATACAGTGATAAAACATAATTTAAAATAGTTATGGAGAGAAGCATTACACCCATAATAATTTATGAAACAGGGACAAATATATTTCTAATGCCTATCAACAAAAATCTCATGTACAATTAAAGAACTTGAACTAATTTTACCTAATAATATTTCAAGATACTAAAGTCACTGTCTATGGGTATGTGTGGGAAGAATTATGGACAATTTATTTTCTTTTATCTCTATTTTCTGAATTTATATAATGTTAGGAGAAATCTTTTTTTCAAAGTAGGATTAAAAGATGAAAAAATTATCAGTATACCTTGAGCTTTCCTAATGAACTTATAAAACCTAAAGTTAGAACTAGAAAATAAACATTTGTTTTGACTCAGATGCTACTTTCTGAATTTTTCAGTGGAAGTGAAGAAGCTCTTTCCAATGAAGACTGTGAAAATGTTTACCATTTGGTGTACTCAGCACATCGTCCTGTTGCTGTGGCAGCTGGAGAATTCCTTCACAAAAAGTGAGTCAATTATCTTTGAAACAAGGTTCTACTTTTGTATTTTGTTTTTGTTGTTATTTTTGAGTTAGTAGAAGAGTACTGGTGACTGAAAACAATGCTAGAAGTGGCCATTTCAAATTCTAGGGGTATGTAAGATCCTCACAGATTGTGTGCACATCATGAATCACATCTCTGGGAAAGATGTTCTTCGTCCCATAACCCTTTTGGCACGAAGGGGTGTGAATGTAACATGAAATGTATAAAAGCTCCCCTTGGTAATTGATATTTTATTTCATCAGTGTTTTTTTCCTTTTAAAATTCTGAGTTCTCATCTTCTCAACATTTGTAATCGAAAATCACCTTCAAAATGCCCAACTTTTCATCTTCTTTTTTTCCTTTTCTTTCTATTGGGATGGTGATTATTTTAATCAGGAATCCATAGCAATGCTGAAAATTGTATGTACGCTTGGAGTTTAATTAATGCAAAACCTCTACTTTTCTGACAAAACATGGAGCTCATGAGAATTTATGAATATAATTACATTCTTCTGAAATACATTTTTGCTTGTGGTCTATATATATATATATATATATATATATATATATATATCTACTATATCTTAGTCTACTATATAATTTATTAGTATATTAGTTCATTCTTAAAATATAAACATTTTTTGTGTGTTTTGCTCTGTTTTTGTTTTTTAATTTATAGATTTAATTAAGTCACTGATGATTGGCTGGTGAATCCAAAAGTCTAGTACATGTTGTAATTTGTGATTAATATGTGATATAAATCATTCACTTGGCATCTGTTGTACATGGATGATTAACTTTGATAATAAGCAGGCCTCCATCCAGCATCTGCATCTCAGTGCTTCAATAACAATCTGTTCCCTACTCAGTGGTACCTTTCAAAGTTGTGTCTTTGTGAAAAAATTTCTTTGTTAAGAAGGAAACTGGCTACTGTGTGTGGTGGTAATTAAAGTGGGAAAGAAAGGCAAGATTTTCAGGCATGAGTTTTATTTGTATTTTTTTTTAATTAATTTATTTATTTTTATTCAGTGACAATTGTCTGCATTTTCTCCCCTTCCCTCCACCCCACCCCAGCCAGTCCCACCTCCCTCCCCCACCTCTACCCTCCCCCTTGATTTTGTCCTTGTGTCCTTTATAGTAGCTCCTATAGACCGCTCTCCCCACAATCCCCTCCCCACTCCCCTGTGGCTATTGTTACAATGTTCTTAATTTCAATGTCTCTGGTTATATTTTGTTTGCTTTTTTCTTTTGTTGATTATGTTCCAGTTAAAGGTGAGATCATATAGTATTTGTCCCTCACCGCCTGGCTTATTTCACTTAGCATAATGCTCTCCAGTTCCATCCATGTCAGGCATGACTTTTAAATTAATATATTGAATTTACCAGTGACTCTGACATCTATGGCTAATAGTATAGTGCTGCCTCAATATTTATCTTGAGGTATTTTTGTTACAAATATTAATGATATATAGTAGTTTTAACTTCTCTTCATTTTCCAGTACTATTATATTCTAGTTATTTTCTGTTCTGAACTTAACTTTTCAAAAGGCTTTGTGTATTTAGAAAAACTTTATTGTTTCTATGTTAAAAACGAAGTCTAAAAAATTTTGTTCTCTCCAGAAAAGAGGCCATAAACTCGCAGCACCTGAATCAGAAAGAGCCTTTTTTTCTGTATTGCATATTCCTAAGTGTGAAAATACATGCAAAAAAAAATTTTATATATTGATGATCTATAGAATCTTCTCATTTTTATTTTTTAAATATGTTTTATTGATTATGCTATTACAGTTGTCCCATTTTTTTCTCTCCTTTATTCCCCTGTACCCCCTCACCCACCACTATTCCCCTCACCTGAGTTCATGTCCATGGGTCATACATATAAGTTCTTTGGCTTCTCCAGTTCCTATAATATTCTTCACCTCCCCATCTATTTTGTACTACCATTTATACTTCTTATTCCCTGTACCTTATCCCTCATTCTCCCCCTACACCACCAGCTGTAATCCTCCATGTGATCTCTATTTCTGTGAATCTGTTACTGTTTTAGTTGTTTGCTTAGTTCATTTTTGTTTTTGTTTTTTTAGGTTCAATTAATAGTTTTGAGTTTGTTACCATTTTACTGTTAATAGTTATGATCATCATCTTTTTCTTACGTAAGTCCCTTTAACATTCCATATAATGATGGCTTAGTGATGATGAACACCTTTAGTTTTCTCTTCTCTGGGAAGCTTTTTATCTTCTCTTTGAGTCTATACAATAGCTTTGCTGGGTAGAGCAATCTTGGCTGTAGGTCCCTGCTTCTCATAACTTTGAATATTTCTTGACAATCTATTATAACCTCCAAAGTTTCTTTTGAGAAATCAGCTGATAGTCTTATGGGAATTCCCCTGTAGATAACTCACTTATTTTCTCTTGCTGCTTTTAAGATTCTCTCTTTATTATTCACCCTTGACATTTTAATGATGATATATTTTGGAGTGGGCCTCTTTGCATCCATCTTGTTTGGGACTCACTGTGCTTCCTTGGCTTGCATGTCTATTTCCTTCACCAGATCAGGGCGGTTTTCTTTCTTTTTTTTTTTTCAAATAGATTTCCAATTTCTTGTTCTTTCTCTTCTCCTTCTTGCACCCCTATGATGCAAATGTTGTACATCTTGAAGTTGTCCCAGAGGCTACTTATCATAGTAACCTCATTATTATTGGATTCCTTTTTATTCTTGTTGTTCTGAATGGTTGTTTTTTGTTTCCTTATGATCCAAATGATTGATTTGATTCTCAGCTTCATCCACTCTACTGTTGTAAATTGTTCTTTATTTCACTTAGTGTAACCTTCATTTCTGACTGGATCTATATTTTCCTGTTGAGGTCCTCACTAAATCTTTGATCATCCTTATAACCAGTGTTTTGAAGTCTGCATCTGATATATTGTTTATCTCCATTTCGTTTAGCAATTTTTCTGGAGTTTTGACCTGTTTCTTTGTCTCTCTATTTTGGCAGCCTCCTTGTGTTTGTTTCTATGTGTTAGGTAGAGCTGCTCTTTATTGGTCTCTTAGTAGTGTGGCCTAATGTAGTAGGTGTCCTGTAGGGTCCACTGGCACAGCCTCCCTTATCACCTAAGCTGGGTACTCAAAGTGGGCTCTTAAGAGTGAGCTCGGTACACCCTCCTCTTGTTGAACTGTGGTTGCTGTTGGCAGATCAGATCAATGGGAGGGATTTGCCTGGTCCAGTTAGCTGCAAGGACTGGCTGTGACCACTGACCACCAACCTCTGCACTCAGTGGGAGATCAGCTTTGCAGGGGCATGGCAATGGTTCTCTGACATGGTCTGTAGCTGTCTACTGGGTGGACTGGCTCTGGGATTTCCAGGGTGGTGCAGACCAAGGTTATCTCCCACCTGTGTTTTGCCCAGGGCTACCCTACCTGAGCTATAAAGCAATGTGAGATGGTTGCTACTTGTGCTGGCCTTGGAGATATGCTGCAAAGCCAAGCTGTGAATCTAGGGTGGCTGCTGTTAGTTGTCAGGCCTGGGGCTCACTGAGGTCAGTTGTTGCCTTTTGGAGAAGATTAGGAAGTTGTGAAGCATGAGCCAAGACCAGGCATTCATATGAAAAAGCAGCTTGTGTGGGCCCATAGGTTGGGTGGGTCAGAGTCTGGGAATCTCTCCAGATTGGGCCAAACAGTGTTAACCAGGTTGATAGAGTGTAAGATACGGCACCAGCTTGCTAGCCTAGGGGTGGGGGGATGTTTAGAAAAGGGACAGTAGTAGCCGCTGCTCAGTTTGATGCCAGACACTTTATTTCCTCCCTGTATGCCATTGGTGCTTTTCAAGGTGGGTGCCCTGGTGCTGGAGCTCACAGGGAGTGAGTCTGAGTAGGTGAATCCATGTGTGGTTTCTTTAACTGGACCTGCTTAGGGCTCCAGAAGGTTCTTCCATCCACTCAATACCCGCTGGATTTTGCAGTCAGAGGTTGTGGGGAGTTATCTTCCTGGCACTGGAACCCTGAGCTGTGGGGCCTGGTGTGGGGCTGGGAGTACTAGCTCCCAAGACATCTCTCCTGAATTGTTTCCCACCACACGTTGGTGAGGGACCAGCCTGTTCCACATCAGTCTCCCCACCAGTATGGATGGATGTGATTTCTTTAATTCAAAAATTGTCAGACTTTCATTCAACTTGATTTCTGACAGTTCTGAGTGATGGTTGTTATGTATTTTAGTTGTAATTTTGATGTGGTTGTGTGAAGAGGTGTGAGCCATGTCTGCTTACACCTGTCTTGACTGGAAGTCCTTAGTGACCTTTTTTGGACAGTCTCCCATTATTTAATATTCTGGTTTTTTAAAAAATTTAACAAGGAGCCCTGGCTGGTGTGGTTCAGTGGATTGATCGCTTCCTGCAAACCAAAGGGTCACTGGTTTGATTCCCAGTCATGGCATATGCCTGGGTTGTGGACCAGGTCTCCAGTTGGGGATACACAAGAAGAAATCACACATCATTGTTTCTCTCCCTCTCTTTCTCCTTCTTTTCTCCTCTCTCTAAAAATAAATAAATAAAATCTTTAAAAAATTAATTAATTAAAATTTTAACAAGGAAGCTATAGAGTAGTCCCCAGAATTCCATGATTAAGTTTCTTTTAAATGCATGCATGCACATACACTCATGGTTGTTTTGTAGTCTAGTTTATGAGCTACACTAAGTATCCAAAAAATATATTAAAATGTGCCTGAAATGAATGTTAATATGTCATCATATATTTTGCATTTTAATATTTGAACTATTAAACTAATTCCTTAGTACCTTACATTTACTTACGGTGAATACAACTATCCAATTTTGTACAATTACCAATTTTGAATATAATTATCCAATTTTAGTAATACAGAACCCTCATGTTTTCCATGTGTTTCTCCTCTGAAAGCCACCCAAATAAAGAAAACTTTCTCTTAAGCCCGTCTGATAGCTATTCTGATATACTTCAAGATAATACTATAGCCTTGGCTGGTTTTCAGGTGGACCCGTAGTTGGGTCACATACAGGAGCCAGCCAACCAGTTGGTAATCTCTTTCTCTCTCCTCTGCCACCATCTCTTTAAATCCAATAAAAATTTACCCTTGGGTGAGGATTAAAAAAAAAAAAAGGTAATACTTTAGTATCCCCCTCCTATATACTTTCTCCTCAATAATTATTCCGCTTCTGTGTACTTATTTTCTGCTTGAGATTGGTTTATTCTTATGACACATGAAATTATTCTTTATTCACTGATTTATCCTCTCATTGGATAGGCCCATTGTAATGTCCATATCTAAACTAGCACATCCTATTTCCTTGTTTTTCCTTATACCAACTGAGATAGTATATATTATATATTTATGTACTGTTTCTCTTCAACCACCAGAGTGAGAGAGCTCAATGAAAACAGCAATTTTGTCATTGTTCACTGTTATATTTCTTTTATCTGGAGCAAAACCTGGGAATAAGACATCTTTAGCAGTCTTTAAATTTTGTTAGAATAAATCTTCTTAGCAAATTAAAATTTTCAGGGCATTTCTTTGCCATATTTTAGAATAAAGTGTCATAAAGTGTCATTTTAATAAATTTAATGTTTTATGTCATTTTACTCAATACTATTGAACTATCGATTACTGTTTTGGGGTAATAAGCACAAAAGAATGCAAGAAGTAATCATGATTAAAAGTATGAATTCTTAAATTATTGCTGGAACATTTGATTAAATGCTGTAATTACTTTACTGTGAAATCAGTATGTGAGCAAATAGAATTCTTTAAAATTATATACTTTAGTATCTTTCATATAATAAAATCATTTATATTTTTTATAAGAATTTTAACATTGATTAGTCATCAGTGAAAAAGCTTCCTTTTATACTTTGGTTGAATTGTATGAACTTACTCAGATATAAACTTTTTTATCTATAAAAACATCATTTGCATATTTGTGTTGAAGTGTATCAGTATCCTGATCTTTGAAATATTTTTTTAGCATTGAAATAATTTGTACAGTGAAGAAAAAAACTGAAGTTTACATCCATGTAAATTTGTAATGTTCTTGTTTTGTTACTTATTTCTAGGCTATTTAGCAGACATGACCCACAAGCAGAAGAAGCATTAGCAAAGAGGAGGGGAAGGAACAGTCCAAATGGGAATCTCATTAGGATGCTGGTTCTTTTCTTTCTTGAAAGTGAGGTAAATTTTTAACATTAGTATTTTGGGTTTTGTTTTAGATTACATATTAAATAAAACTGTTATTTATTATAATTAATTTGTACTGGCATTGGGGTGTTGACTTCCCCAAGATTGAATTAAGAGGAAACAATTTTCAGACATGTTTTATTAAACTTATGCTTAAACACAAGGAAGATGGCACAGAAGAAAGGAAGGTCCTCTGAACTGCCTGTGTCGGGGAGGTAATAGTGGCTCTATTTGACTCCTTTTATGAGCTGGGGACAAAGTAGGCTTGCATGAAAACACAGGCTACATGAAAAAAACAGGCTTTTGGAATATTCCATGTCAGTTTAGGAAAAGTAAACAGATTATTAGGGAGATAAAATTATGGGTTGTTTTGGGGTTGTTTTTCTTTTTAGCAGGGAGTGGAGAGGTAGTGACATTCTGGTTACCTGGTCTTAACTTGGCTTTCTGTCCATGCAATGTAGTGTTTTTTTATTCATGGTCCCTTGTCACTATACTATCTCAAATTGATATTTTTCTTTTTCCTTTTTTAAAATTATATTTTATTGATTATGGTATTACAGTTATCCTGATTTTCCCCTTTGCTTCCCTCCAGCCAGCACACCCACTCCCTCAGGCAATCCCTCCACTTTTGTTCATGTCCATGGATCATTGATATAAATTCTCTGACCCCTTCATTTTCTGTATTCCCATAGCTATTCTGTAACTACCTATTTATACTTCTTAATCCCCTAACCTCTTTGCCCATTCCCTCATACCCCCCTCTCATCTGACAACCATAAAAATTCTCTCTGTATCCATGATTTTGTGTCTGTTCTTGTTTCCTTAGTTTGTTTTTTAGATCCAGTTGTTGATAGATATGTATTTTTTGCCATTTTATTGTTCATACTTTTAATCTTTTTTCTTATGTACGTCCCTTTAACATTCCATATAATGATGGCTTAGCGATGATGAACACCTTTAGTTTTCTCTTCTCTGGGAAGCTTTTTATCTTCTCTTTGAGTCTATACAATAGCTTTGCTGGGTAGAGCAATCTTGGCTGTAGGTCCCTGCTTCTCATAACTTTGAATATTTCTTGACAATCCATTATAAACTCCAAAGTTTCTTTTGAGAAATCAGCTGATAGTCTTATGGGAATTCCCCTGTAGGTAACTCACTTATTTTCTCTTGCTGCTTTTAAGATTCTCTCTTTATTATTCACCCTTGACATTTTAATGATGATATATTTTGGAGTGGGCCTCTTTGCATCCATCTTGTTTGGGACTCACTGTGCTTCCTTGGCTTGCATGTCTATTTCCTTCACCAGATCAGGGCGGTTTTCTTTCTTTTTTTTTTTTTCAAATAGATTTCCAATTTCTTGTTCTTTCTCTTCTCCTTCTTGCACCCCTATGATGCAAATGTTGTACCTCTTGAAGTTGTCCCAGAGGCTACTTATCATAGTAACCTCATTATTATTGGATTCCTTTTTATTCTTGTTGTTCTGAATGGTTGTTTTTTGTTTCCTTATGATCCAAATGATTGATTTGATTCTCAGCTTCATCCACTCTACTGTTGTAAATTGTTCTTTATTTCACTTAGTGTAACCTTCATTTCTGACTGGATCTATATTTTCCTGTTGAGGTCCTCACTAGTTATTACAGTACGGCATACTTATTGTTGCTTTGTGGTTTTCTCGAGTTTTTTTTTTTCTGTAGCTTTTAAATGATATTACTTGAACAGTTTTTGAAAGTTGTCACGTGTTAGAATTACTTGTCCTATCTTGTTTGAGTATTACATTGTTTAATGAGAAAGAAAAATATTGATGTAAATGATTTGAATTATAGTTTTACAAAGTCCATAGCAATATTTCCATGTGAATGATCACTTAATAATTTGTTATTAATAATATTCATAATATATTATCTATGAGAATCTGTTTGCACAAGTGAAGTTTGATTTGCTCACTAAAATGCTACTTCCTATTACTGTTAGGATATTGAAGTGTACAGCAAGCTAGACCTCTAAAGAGAACCTGAACGAACAAGCTATTTTACCTGGCTTAGAAATGGATGGGAAAACGGTCATAAAGAAAGTGGAGAAAATCTAGAAATTTGGGATGTTTAATTTTACTTTGTAAAAATTGTTTTTGGTTTTTGTTGTAATATTCTGGAAGAATAGAAACTTGAAAGATTCTGTAACTGCTCTAATTTAAAGGTGCTGGAGTAACTTTGTTAGAATGAAAAATAGAGGGACAAAAGCATTATATAAACATTAAAGTTAGAAGAACTGAGTCAGTGGAAGGTGTGGGGTTTAGGGCAAAGTGGAGCACAAAAGTAATGGAGTTGTCAATATTTGTTTAAGTAAAAGGGGAATGAATAGAGAAAGAATAAAGTCAGGTGCAAATCTAGCTGGTGAGTTGCATTTGAGGTAAGGATGTATTTAATAACCGAGTTTTAAATATGTCTACAAATTATCTGGGTATGTTATTAAAATGCCAGGTCTGATTCAGTAGCTCTGGGGCGGAGCCTGAGATGCTTCATTTCTAACAAGCTCTTTTAGATGATTTTTATGCTTCTCGTGAAGGGACCACAGTTTGCAGAGTAAGGGTTTAAATCACTTTTTTTCTTTCAAAAGAAAATGTGGCTATGTTATGGGTAAAATACAATATTATTATAAATGTTTGAGATAAAACATTAAATACTCAGCAAATATTGCACTTGTGAAACCATTTCAAATTATACCCTTAGTCTCCTTAGGATTTAGAGGAACATGGTTAAAAGTACTATGCAACAATTCAGTGCTGTATGAAAATTTGACTTTAATAGCAGCAACAGATTCAAAAATCATATGGATGCGACATACAAATACTATTTGCATTATTTGCTAAAAGGTTAGGGAATGTGCCCTGGCCAGGTGGCACAGTTATTCGGAGTATCATCCCATGCACCAAAAGGTTGTGGGTTTGATCCCCAGTGGGGGCTTTTGCAGGTGGCAGCTAATTGATGTTTTTCTCTCACATGGGTGTTTTTCTCCCTATTTTTCTCCCTCCCCCTTCCACTCTCTAAAATCAATAAATATCCACAGGTGAGGATTAAAAAAAAAATTTTAGGCAATATGCTGATGTGGGTTAATTATATTTTTAAGATTTTATTTATTTTTACAGAGGGGAAGCGTTGGGGGGGAGAGAAGGAGGGAGGGAGAAACATCAGTGTGTGGTTGCCTCTTGAGCACCCCATTCTAGGTACCTAGCCCACAACCCAGGCATGTGCCCTGACTAGGAATCAAACCTGTGACACTTTGGTTCACATGCCAGCGCTCAATCCACCAGCCAGGGCTCATCTAGGTTGATTACTAATTGAAGGAAAATGTTTTAGATCTCTAAAAGCCCAGAGACTTTTCTTTTTGGTATATTAAACGTCATAAGTATAGTACTTAGTTTTATGCAGTTTTATCTCTTATTTAAAGCAATAATTTGTGATGTGTATTGCTGCTATATTTTCAGATGGTATTTATTATAGTTTTGTGTTTACTGCTATTTACTGAAGTGTTACAAGACCATTAAAACATATTTTTTAGTTGTTTCTTATGACATTCTTTGTAAAAGCAACTGCAAATTAAATTTAAGGGTTTCTAGTTGATTTTTGATAATAATGTCCTTTATGGTCTCCTATGTTTCACAAGAAATATTCCTTGGTAAATTCTCTTTCCTTATCCTCAGCTGAATGCATATTAAAATTACGAGTATATTCTTATAGTATGGTGGGATTCTAAGTGTGTTCTACTCAGAATTTCTCTTTGTTTTACGGAAACAGTTTAGATAGTGTTATTGTAGTAATGTACTCATAAAAAGTTAAATTGAAAGAGATCTTAGAAATCATAAAGTAAAATGAGGCCAGCTTATAAATGAATCACCCACTGATCAATTAGGAGTAACTGAATTGATTATCATACTTTCTTTGTTTTACCTGGGTGTTAAATAGTAACATTTTGGTAATAGAATTCTAATACGTTGAATTGAAAATAGTTTACAGTATACCCTCTTTTATATGTGAATTACAGTTGATACAGTGGAGATTCAGAGATGTGACTAAACTAGTTACTAATTCTCTTCTTGTACTAAAAAGTGAAATTGTTGCCCTGGCTGGTGTGGCTCAGTGGATTGAGCGCCAGCCTGCAAACCAAACGGTTGCTGATTTGATTCCCAGTCAGGGCATATGCCTGTGTTGCAGACCAGGTACCCGGTTGGGGTACGTGAGAGGCAACCACACATTGAGGTTTCTCTCTTTTTCTCCCCCTCTTCTCCTTTCTCTAAAAATAAATAAATAATCTTTTTAAAAAAATTATGAAAATAAAAGTGACATTGTTAAGCAATCTCAAACTTTATAGCAGTCATTGATTTTAGGTGACAAAATAGCTTGGATCTCTTAGATGCATGTCAAATGGAAAAAGAATGGTACTTGAATGTGATGACTCCAGATTTCCCAATACTAGGTACTGAAATCATCAAATTTATTGCACAAACTGTGATGCTTTTCAGACTGACAAGGATGCTGTGAATAATTATTTCAAAGCTATAAGCATAGCCCAGAATATCTCTGGACAGTCTAGAAGTAGGGTTACCCTCTTTCTAAGTATATGGAATTATGAGACTAATTATGATAGTCATTTAAGACATTAAACTAACTGATATATTGATAAATCTAAGACATCTCCCAAGAGTACTCATTTCTAAAGCATGAATGATAACTTTTTTCTTTTTTTGTTTTGTATATTCTTTAAGATTCACATTATTAATTAGTTCTTATGGAAGAAATAACTAAAGATCTATTATACAGTGAACTCTTTTCATGTAGTATTTATTTAACAAAAGTTAACAGGCAAAGAAAACTTGAGGTAAATTATTGTGAGTAAACTTGCATTTAATTAAAGATGAATCATAATGCACCCAGAAAATTGTAATTAAAGTCACCAGGAAAATGAGATTATTTTGTCTTGGCATACCAGTGTAGAGGAAGTGGTTTAAGTTATACTTAGATATAGCAACATAAAATGTACCTAAATATAATTTTATATATGTTATATATTATTTTTAAATGAATTTTAACATAATTTGAATTAGCTATCTTGCTCTATGCAGTAACTATTAACAAGTTCCCTTTTTTGTTCATCTAATTCCTAAATACTACAAAAAATACTTGCAGATACCTTATTTTCATACTGTTTTTATAAAATTATAATACCATAAACTTTTCAGAAAATTCATTTTTAGGGTTTCAGATCCTTTTTAATCCCAGTGTTTTTATAGCCTTTGAGAATGCCTCAAGGCCTTCCTCCTTATAGCTTCATCTTTCACTACCAATAGAATGTCCTTGTTCTAAAGTATGTGAAATGTGATCGCAACCTTTTACTCTTGGTGGACATCATAGGTTTTTTTCCCCTCAAACTTGGATTCATTTGTAAAGATATGAGACTAGCAAGTTATGTGGCCATCACAGATGTCCCAAGACCAAAAGACTATGTCAAAAACATTATGTCAAGGCAATTCCTGACTGACCATGTTGTTATTGATTGTCGTTACTAGTATTGCTGAACTTGGAACTCCTAATCAGAAAAGGGGACAACACATTTTCATGTCCTTCTGCTGTACACTTTGAGTTTGCAACAACTGATTATTGTTGTTAACAGAATACATTCTACATAGTCTTCACCTTATAGTCAGAAAGATGAGGAAATCGTCAAAGAAGTTAATATCTACATTGAGAATTTTGACCACTACATACAAAAGAATTCTGTAACAATGACAGTATGCCTGAGCTAAATTTTTATATGTTGGTTTGAAGACATAGGAATGTGATCCTTAAAAATGCCAGTGGAGCCTCTTAGGTTCTGACCTAGTTTACGGCAACATGGCTAACCACACCAAGGTCAAAATCATCCATAAAGCAACACCTGCTATGACACCTCCCTCAGGAAAATGGTGAAGACAGTGACAATCAGCCAGCATATCAAGTACACTTGTCCCTTCTTTGGCAAAACCAAGATGAAGAACAAGTTGTGAGGATCTGGCACTGTGGTTCCTGCATGAAAACAGTTGATGGTGGTGCCCAGATCTACAGCTCAGCTCTACTTCTGTTTTCACAGTAAAGTCTGCCATCTGAATACTGAAGGAGTTGAAAGACCTGTAGAATCTCCACCATTCGCAACATTGCTAGCCTATAATAAATGGGTTGATTTATGTAACAAGAAATAAAATTCCAGTGCTAATGTAATTATGCTACATATAGCCTTCACTGTGGCAGCAACTCATCTAACTGAAAACCTCATGCTTAATAAATCAATATGAAAAATGACCAATTCACCAGAACAGTGAGGAATTTGTGGAAGCTATAAAGTAATTGACTATGAATTCCACTGGAGTTAAGTAACTCGTACCCCACATATGAGACAAAAATGGGGAAATTTTTTGAGATTTTCTGGTAGAAATCTGAAATAAACCAAAGAACAGAGCAGCAAAGGCTGGTGAAAGGAGTAAGCTATAAATAGTAATTAAATAGCTGTCCATTAGCTGAGCTTATTCTTCACTTAGAAATGCTGGTGTAGGCATTTGGGTGTTGTACATGGGTCTGAGGAGCAAAGTAATGTATGAGTGTCCCAGATAATTTATCTCACCACCAGGAGGGACAGGGAAATTCTGTACTCAAAAGACAAATTGCATACCCACATGTTAGATGAAAAGTCTGCCTAATTATAGATTCCTCTTTCCACTTTCCTGCACAACCAAAGAAGCTAACGCCTTGCAATTAAACTCAAGAAAGGGATTCTACTTAGCAGTATTCTTGAGTCTAGAGTTCTTAACATATGTGAACTGACAATCAAGAATCATTAAAACTTAGAAAAATCACTATCATGAAAGCACAGCACAAACCCAACATATTGACGGAATTTTTTTGTTAATAACACCATGATAGAAAGAAACCATTATGAAAGAGGAAGAGTGTTTTTCAGAAATTGAAAAAACATGATTTCCAAAATTTAGAAATGAAGCATATTAAATGGCCTGAATAGACACAAGCAAATATTGGCTATAGATTGAACCAAAGGATTTTCCCCAAAAGTAGTGTAAAAGAAGAAATAAAAAATATGAGAGAGAAACTAAGAGATGGAGTACAGATTAAGTACTTTTATCTAGTAGGAGCTTTGTAAAGAGAGCGGAGAGAGGAGAAGCTAATCAAACATTTAGTTAGAATGTTTACTACCCGTGTACCCTATATACAAAGTATTGCTTGATGATATTTTCCAGCAAAAATAAAAAATGGATACATTAAACAGAAAACAGGAAACATGGTTGGCAAATAAGTCTGAAGCCAAAATAGTATGGCTGTAATGTTTAATATCTAAAAATTATTCTTACAATGTAGGAATATGATGTTCACGTTAATGGAAGAAAAGTAAATAAATGTGCTAAGGATTTTGATTATGGAAAAATATTGGATCAGCCAAAAGTCCATTTTGTTTTTTCATGAAACAAAAGACCTATTTTTCATTTTTACTGACAACTTTATTGATTTGGCTTTTTCAAGTATGTTGGCTCTGTCCTGCATGGTATAACATTGATTGTTCTTAATGTCTCGATTTGATCGCTGTCAACTTCAGCTTGTCTATCCAAATGTGGAGTATCATCCAGTAAGAAATCTCCAGCATGAAACTGTAGACTGCTTTTGATATGTTTGATCAGTCACAGCAATTTCTCTATACACTGCACAAATCTTTTTTTGCATTATGGTTGCATTTTTAACTTTCTTGAAATAATAAAGCATCGTGTACCGAAAATGTTGCATATTTTCTTCTATCTTCAATGTTAAAATGGCTACACAGAAATTCACCAAATTCAGTTGAAAAAATTATGACTATTTTTTTATAATATAAAGTTTTTACAGTTAGAATTAGCCAGCTGGACTCAGTTTAGATGATTGCAATTTTGTTGATAACATCCAAAGCATCATAGTCTGGAGCCTGTTAAACGTATGCCTTCTTCTCTCTGTCAGACCTCATCAGGCAGGCTGTTGACCTTGTGCTCATCAAAGTCATAGAACTTCTTCCCAGCCTGGTTTGATTTGGTGCTTGTTGGCCTTGACATCCACAATGAAAACAAATGTATTGTTGTCTTCTATCTTCATGGCTGACTTGGTAGTCAGGGGGAACTTGATGATAACATAGTGGTCAAACTTGTTCCTCCTGGAGGCACTTTTCCAAGGATATTTCGGCTGTCTTCATAGCCTCAGTGTCTTAGGCCTCCGGAAGGTGGGTGAAATGTGGATCTTTTTTGTGTGGCTGTAGATGCCCTTAGCCCTGCTTTCTTTGCCGTCAAAGCCTTTGAATTGGCTTTGGCTTTCGGACGGGTAGGGACTTCCTTCATAGCTTTGGGTGCCATCTTCGTGAAAAATGATTTTTTTAAATGTGCGCTGATATGACAGCTGTCACAATACAGTCTGACAAAATTGTTTCAAATGTTGTTAAAGGCAACTAAGCGTTACTAGAGCCATCTTACAGAATAAAACCAAGTTAAGTTTTTGGCCAACCCAATATGTTAGAAAATAAAACTGGGCCCTGGCCAGGTAGCTTTGTTAATGAGAGTATTGTCTTCATATGACAAGGTTGCAGGTCCGATCCCTGGTCAGGTCACATACAAGAATTAATCATTGAATGCATAAATGAATGGAACAACAGTAGATTTTTCTCTCTCTCAAAACTGAAGGAAGCACAGACAAAATAAGAATGTTGTCAGCTAAGCACAGGGAATCAGGTGCCAGAATTATTTCCAATGTCAATAATGCCAATAAATGTAAATGGATTAACTTGCTTTATTAAAAAGCAGATTGTAATTAAGGTTGAAATAAATAAATGAAAAAATGTTGTTTAAAACCACATCTTAATTTTAAAAAAACACAGGAAGTTTACAAATAAACACCAGGAATTAAACTGGATAAAGTCCTGGATAAAATTTAAAAATGTTTACAAAATAACTGAGGGGACAGTATCATGTAAGATAAACCAGAATTGAGAACAAGGGAGATATTTTATAGAATAGGAGATGTAATCCACCAAAAATATAATTGTTAACCTTTTTATATCTATTCTACAGACACACTGTAATGACACATAGGTAGACAAAAAGCAAGTTCATTTAGCTTAGGATTTTTGTTTTAGTGTGGAAAAATATACAGAACTGTACCATTTTTATTCTTTTTAACTTTACAATTCATTGATACTAAGTGCATTCACATGGCTGTGCAACCGTCACTGCCATCCATTTTCAGAGCTTTTCAAAAATCTTCCTAAACTGAAACTCCGTACAAATTGATAACTACATTTCAGCTTGGCTTTTAATAGCAACAGTTTTGAAACTGTTTTCTAGTTACTGATGCTGGTTTTCATTTTTGATACCAAGTTGTGTGCCACTTATGCCTGTCACTTTGGGAATGATGTTACTAATGATGATCTACAGTTTCCTTAGGATATGTGAATTTGGAAAGTCTGAAGATACCTTGCTGCAAACCTTTGCTTATGTTTTTTTCCAAGCAGAGATGCTAATCGATGTTATCAAATCTGACATTGACAAAAACCAGTGGGAGACTGGTTTGTGTGCAGGGGTGGATTTCATGAAGCATTTCACGAGCCAGAATATGAGATTTGAAATGAAGTGGAAATGAAGTATAGAATTTGAAGGTCAAATGAGGTAGAGCTTTAAATTGGTCATTCAAATGCACATTAAAGTTAAGAATAATAGTAGAATTGACATAGGAGGAAGAAAACCAACTCACATGCCAAATGTGCCAAGACATCAAGTAGACAACCAGTAGGTTTACAAAGGTGTTAAGTTTTGGGGCCACTACTCATGAGAAAACCAAGTACGAGCCCATACAACTGAAGTAAGAGTTATATAAAATATAACTTACCTTTCTTTGTGCTATGTACTCATTTCTACTTTGTTTCAGTTTTTGAAACTTTGATTTTAATGCATTAAATAAGTTTAACAGACAGTGAAAGGGTTGCAACCTATAACTTGGAAAACACCAGTCTACGTCATGAGTCTTAAAGATGGAAGAATTTTTATACAACAGTGGAAAAGTCAATTTTCAGTAGCAGAAACAAGACCAAGGCCAACACTTTCTTTGTTTACTTTCCCTAAATAGCTTTATTTGGATAATCTTCATGGTTTAATTAACAAGTGGGAGAGAGTTTGGTATGAAGTATTAGTTGAGAAACTTGGTGTTTATTTACTGTGAGAACATGTGAAGAATAACAGCAAAAGTGGGGGTAAGGTTAGATGTGGAATGCATTGGGTTAAATGGAAATAAAAGTAGGAAACAGATGTGGAGTAACCTACATTTTGACCTTGACCTAAGGTGAGAGAGATGTAAAGTACTGAATGCTTAGCTGGTACCAAAGTTTCAAGTGCAATTCTCAGAGAAAGTAATTGATTTTTTTTTAAAGGATAATTACAATAAACAATCCAAAAATAGTTAAAAGTGGCATAGATCCAGTTTATAATTTCAGGAATTCTGTTAATTATACTCTGTTTCCTCATCTGTAAACGATGTCATTTACTACTGTAAAAAACAGTTTTTATTTGAATTTACATAGTACAGTCCATTAATGACAGTGGAATACATTGGGAACATTGTGAACAAGCCATTTTAATTATGAAGAAAATCGTTTACTAACTCAAAAAATATTGTTAGTAGTTTCTTTATTAAATGTTCTTCAGTCACACTTGATTTGTTGTTTTTAGTTGCATGAACATGCAGCCTACTTGGTGGACAGTTTGTGGGAGAGCTCTCAAGAACTTTTGAAAGACTGGGAATGTATGACAGAGTTGCTATTAGAAGAACCTGTTCAAGGAGAGGAAGGTATGGTATTTTGATAAGTTGATCTATATATTGTTATGAGTATCCATTAATAATAATATCATCTTGTATAGATCACATCTTAAAAATGAATATATGCAAGAATGCTGTGTCTTTTTGCAAAGAGAACAATTTGTTGCTTATAACAAGTAAGGATATCTCAGTAACTTATATGTTTCTAGATTAAGACTGCTGCCATGCCACAAAAGTTTTTTAAAAACTATGTGTTGTGTAATATTTGAACAGTTTTTATTATGCTGATTTGAGATATAAAGTATAGGCGTAGTTAATTGTAAAACTATTAAAAATGGACATCCAGAATCTTTTTGTTATATTTGTATGTGAATTTGGGAAGGCGTTTGACACAAAAAGATGTAATTAGACCACAACCATCCCCTTTTGTTATATTTTCTTAATTATTAAAATAAGAAAGTCAAAAATAAAATCATTTACCTAGCTATTCAAGAAATCGGTATAATTGCTATACGAGAATTTCTGAAGTATGCATCTTATTACATGTTATATAATAACATGAACAACAAATTGGATATGTATAGTTAATCAATCATTTATCTTCTAAAAGCTTATATGAATATTAGATCCTTAAAACTAGAAATGCTTTTACCTACATATGGTTTGTATTTCAAACTAGCCCACAATAGTGCTTTAAAAAACTGTTTCATTTAATTCGCACAATAGTCCTGGAATGTAGATGATAACTTTGATGTAAATGAGGCTTATAGTGAACATGGACTTTGTAATTGAAAGAAATAGATTCAGATTTTTAACTTTATCCTTTGTGACTGAAGTCCTCATTTTTTCTTATCGTTGACTTCCTTTTCTTTGTAACAAAGAGATTATTTTCCCTATCTACCTTATGTTGTTGTAAGGATTAAATGTAATCAAATTAAGCTATTAATTCTCTGTTCTGCTTCCCCTGTTTTGTTTTTGGTTCAAAATCCTCGGGAATATAAAAGCAGAATGAGCCATCTCCTTCAGTAGACTACCCAAACAGGTCACCAGGAGAGTGACCATCCCCCAGTGTTCTTTCCAAGTAGTGATGCCAACTGGCATTATCTACTCTGGCTCTGACAAAATTCAATGAGAAAAACAACAGGTATGCATCATACTCAGTTACATTCCAGTAAACTGGCCCAAATTGCCTCTTTTAAACTAAAAAATTTTGCCTCATAACCTCATTCTTAACCTGTAACACAAATCCTTTCCAAACTTTCCATAGATTTTCTTTCAAGGTGGAAATTATAGCATATTTGGCTCTACCTCTGATTATTATTTACTTTATTTGCCTGTTTGTTTTCTCTCCATATTTTTGATAAGAAGTTGGCCTTAGTACTAAGGTGGCAGGATCTTCTGCTTACAAGGTCAAACTCTCAACTGAAAGGAAAATACTGGATTCCTTTTACTTTTGTGATCACAGGAATATGAACATATATTCTATATTTTTTCTTTTTATTTTACTTATATATGTTTCTGCTAAGTTCACTGACTCATACATCCTATTTCTAACTAATGTTAATATTTTCTCTAAATAAAATCAACTTTCCTTCTCATTACTACTGCCCAATCAACACTTGCACAAAGTGCTTGGTGTAGTGTTTACTAGTGCATTTCATCCATTTTCCTTTTTGTGCTTGTGGCTATAGAATCTGCACATTGGGTTAGAGCTTTTGTATATTATGATTCCAACTCTTTTTAATCACCCCAAGTCCTGTAAGGTTATTTCCAAGGAGAAGAGAAGCAATGGGTATAAATTAAAGGAAGATCCAAGGAGCTATTATGCTTTGGTATTGTTGACTTTTAAGTCTCATTTACATAAGATGGTAAAAAAATAATAATAATAATAAATTAATAAATAAATAAGCTGGTTAAGTCAGTAAATAGTAATTACTTTGTCATTTATCAAGGAATTCTAGATGGATTTACCTCATTAAAATAAATGTACTATTAGTTCTTTTGTTATGTTTTAAATTTAGTTGACATTAAATGTTCAGTCACGATATTTTAGCTTCAGTTTTTGGTTCAATTTTAGCTAAAAAAAGAAGTGAATTATAAAATGGAAAAAAATTAAGTGAACCACAGTTTTAGGGTATGACTGAATCTGGGAAGGCAAGGCTGGGGAAATTATGCATAACAAATGCAGAGCTGTTCAGGATACAACTTTTTTCATGTATTTGTCCAAATGCATGCTATGCCACATACAAGCTCTGGCATGGAATGCCATCCAAATCAATTTTCTATGCTAGTATTTTGCCATATTGTAGGATTAAAAACATGTTACTAGTAACTTGTTTATTTTAAGACTAATCAGAAATTACTATATTTTAGGTAGGTAAAGTGTGATAGATTTTCCAGTAGATGAAAGTCTAGTTAGCAGTTAGAAGTACAGGACTAGTATTTGGGAAAACAGACACATTGTCAAAGACTACCAATAGCCAATTAAATTATGGTAGCCTTAAGATTACTGTGCAGTGTTTTTAAGGTACAGGAAATTTTTTGTTGAGCATCTGTATGTATTCTACAGAAAAACCAAAGTGCATAATAAAGTTTTGATATAATCTGAGTGGCTGGGTAACAGGTACCAACCAGGCAACAACAAAACCATAAATAAGTGGTTTAACTTCCGTGGGTTTTTCAGCCTCCGTATCTTTTTTTGTTTTTAAAGACCTTCAATTAGATCATCTTTGATTATTTCTAATTCTCAAATTGTTATCCAGAGGATAAATGGAATTCTTCAAAGCAGGGAATCAACTCCTTTATAATATTAAAATATTTATTGGCTCTCTTCTATGTACAAACTTGTATACTGAGCACTGAAATCAGTTCACTATCCACATGGAGCTTATATTCTAGTGGGGAAGGCATACCAAAACCAAGTAAACAGAATAATTTCAAAAGTTCATAAGTGTAGTGGATAATAACAACAAGGAAGCTTGCCATGGAAAAATATCAAAGAAGAGCTTTCTAAATAGAGGAAATAACACTTGCAGAATATCTGAAGCCTATTGATATTGTTACCTTTTAGGAGCTGTAATACATAGAATGTAATGAGCCAGTGGCACAAGACGAGACAGTCAGAGGCCAGATTATGTAGAACCTTTTCATTCATGAGTGGAATTATTTAGTTCATTCTAAATGTAATAGGGATCTACTGAAGTATTTTAAAGAGCAGGTTAATGTGATCAAATTTATATTTTAAGAAAGATGCTCTTTGTAAACTTAGTTTGGAGTAGGCAGAAGACCAGTTAGGTAACTTTTGTGGTGTTCTCTATGGGAAGTACTAATAAAAATATAAAAGAGGAAGGAGAGAGAGCCTATGGCTAAGTTTTAAAGATTATGAACAGGGGACAAAAACAAAAAGAGCAAGAAAGATAAGAACTCTAGCAAGCTATAAAAAGGATAACAGATAATTGTATCCTGTAGAAGAAGCCCAGTAAAGAAAGGTTTCAGGAGAGCTGTCCTTAATAAAATAATGCAGAGGAGGAAAAGGACTAGATGATTTAGGTCATTGGTGACTTTTAATCATTTCTTTTCAGTGGTAGTCAAAGGAGAGAAGTCAAAGTTCAAGATGGTAAGAATATAATCAATAATGAAGATATAGAGATGATGTGCAAAGAGGTTTCCAAAGATTTCAAAGTTGTATAGTTATCTCATAATTTATAGTGTGAATAGCTGGCTACTTATTTGTTCCAATTATTATATTTGGCTCTTGTTTGTGACTTAAGGCTTGCTTTGCTTTCAATTTTATTATTTGATTTTGTTGTCATATCCCAACAGGGATTTCAATTAAATTTCAACTATTTTGCATTTACCTTGTCTAATTGGATGGTTTCAAATTATAAAGTAAATAACAAAACCTTTGTCATTGGACACTGTGTATGGTTGGGTTATTTTTCAACACTAATATGGAGTTTAGTATATAGGAGGGGAATGGTTTCATACTTAAAATAACTTGATCTCTCTCTGCTTCCTTTCCACAGAGCTAGATCATCCTTTATCCCCAGTTAATTGTGAAAAATTATGAAATTATAGAATCATAAAAATAGAAATTTAGTTTTATTGGGTAGAAAGCTTTTCCTTATTATTAGGCATTGGATCAGGGAGTCTAAAGGGAAAAGCTGAAGCTATTTCATGTGATTTTCCCAAGACAAACTAAAGTTCATATATTTTTCCTAACACAATAAAATATTAAAACAAAAAGACTGAATTTAGATGTGTATACATATTCATACAAGATCATTTTGGTACACAATAAAGGACAAGATGTTATTATGTCTTTGTTTACATTTTCATTGTTGCTTAAATTTATTTTAAAATAATTAGTATAAACTTCTAAATCTTAATTTCTTTTCATTTAAATTATACCTACTTCTGTCTCTGTAATCTCCACATCTGTTGGTCTTTAAAATAAATAAGTATACAGAGGAAAGGAGACACATAGGAAAAGGGAGACAGAAAGAATTAAATTATTCAAATTAGTGTCAACATCTACCTTTAAAAATACGTAGGATTGAATGCAACAAGGAGAGTACAGAATCAGTGTGAAGAAAACCATATGTTTTATCATGGTTCTGGTTATAAAGATTATATAAATGTCAGTTATTCTCAGTATAATGTATAATTTTCTTAAAATACTAAAATACTGAATTCCATTGGGTTTAAGAAGTTCTGTGAGGTAAAGAGGAAGAAGTAAGCAAAATGATTTTAAATTTTATATATTGACAGAATTTTAAGCTTATATAAAAAAGGCGATGTGCCATAGTGCTTAAGAGCACAGACACTGGAGTCAAAGGTACATGGGTTCATAAATGGGTATACTACTGAATGCTTTGAAAAGTTACTTAACCTCTCTGTGTGGCTCATTTTCTCCATCTGGGGAATGTGCGAATGTTAGTTTCTATCTCTCAGAATTATTCTGAAGATAAAAAAAGTTAATGCATGTAAATCACTTATAACAGTGCTCTACACATAGAAAATGCTTAATAAATCACTTGCCATTAGCATTAGAAAAATTTTAGAAAATTTAGAAAATCCATTAAACAAGATGAAGGAATGTCGTTCGCTAAATACTCAAATTAAGTTAAATTAATTACATATAAAGGTATATTTTAATATATAAAGCTGCTATAATCAAAACAGTATGGCATTGTAATAGAAATTAATTAGTGAAACTAAAGAAAGAATCCAAATATAGATCTAAGTATATGTAAGAGCCTAAAACATATTAAAAAGTAACTTTTAAATTCAGCAAGGAAAGCTGGTTTATTTAACAAAGTTGGAAGCATAATTGGCTCTTCTCTGGTGGGAATAAACAGGTTCATACTTTATACTATCAGCAGAAATAAATTCCAGACAGATTAAATGTTTACAAGCAAGCGAAAGACAGTGGGGAATGAGAGAGAGAGAAGTCAATGAAGAAGAAGATGTATTTCTATAATCTTGAGAACAAGGAGACCTTTGAAAGCAATACAGGAAATTTAGAAACCTTTTTGTATCTGTATGAGATGATAGATGTTAACTAAACTTATTGTGGTAATCATTTCGCATATGTAAGTCAAATTATTGTACTGTACAACTTAAACTTATACAGTGGCATTATGTCAATTATATCTCAGTCAAACTGGAAAGAACAAAACGAAACCCACAATCCATTAAACAAATTGGTGCAGATGTGACTTTGTAAAATTTAACTCTCTTTCTCACAAAAGATACAGTAAAGACTGACAACAAAAAGGACAAAGTGGGAGAAAAAGTTTGCCTCATTCTAAAGACAAAGTTACTGTTCCTAATTTACAACAATTCGTAAATAAGCAAGGTGAATAACAGTAGAAAAATGGGCAAAGAATAAATACAGAAAAATCTCAGAAAAATTCAAAATCAGTGAATAAGAAAAT